>NC_064640.1:475588427-475891458 GCF_023864345.2 Schistocerca serialis cubense
ACATTGTCAAAAGCCTTCTCTAAGTCTACTAATGCTAGAAACATAGGTTTGCCTTTCCTTAATCTTTCTTATAAGATAAGTCGGAGGGTCAGTATTGCCTCACGTGTTCCAATATTCCTACGGAATCCAAACTGATCTTCCCCGAGGTCGGCTTCTACCAGTTTTTCCATTCGTCTGTAAAGAATTCACGTTAGTATTTTGCAGCTGTGACTTTTTAAACGGATAGTTCGGTAATTTTCTCATCTGTCAACACCTTCTTTCTTTGGGATTGGAATTATTATATTCTTCTTGAAGTCTGAAGGAATTTCGCCTGTCTCATACATCTTGCTCACCAGATGGTAGAGTTTTGTCAAGACTGGCTCTCCCAAGGCCGTCAGTAGTTCTAATGTAAATGTTGTCTATTCCCGGGGTCTTGTTTCGACTCAGGTCATTCAGTGCTCTGTCAAACGCTTCACGCAGTATCGTATCTCCGATTTCGTCTTCATCTACATCCTCTTCCGTCCGCAGCTCGTGGTAGTGCGGTAGCGTTCTCGCTTCCCACGCCCGGGTTACCGGGTTCGATTCCCGACGGGGTCAGGGATTTTCTCTGCCTCGTGATGACTGGGTGTTGTGTGATGTTCTTAGGTTAGTTAGGTTTAAGTAGTTCTAAGTTCTTGGGGACTGATGACCATAGCTAATAAGTCCCATAGTGCTCAGAGCCACATCCTCTTCCATTACTATAATATTGTCCTCCAGAAGATCGCCCCAGTATAGACCCTCTATATACTCCTTCTACCTTTCTGCTTTCCCTTCTTTGCTTAGAACTGGGCTTCCGTCTGAGCTCTTGATATTCATGCAAGTGGTTTTCTTTTCTCCAAAGGTCTCTTTAATTTTCCTGTAGGCAGTATATATCTTACCCCTCGTGAGATAAGCCTCTACATCCTTACATTTGTCCTCTAGCCATCCCTGCTTAGCGATTTTGCACTTCCTGTCGATCTCATTTTTGACACGTTTGTATTCCTTTTTGTCTGCTTCATTTACTGCATTTTTGTATTTTCTCTTTTCATCAATTAAATTCAGTATCTCTTAGACTAATAAAACTAATTATGCACTAAATTTCTTGAAGGTGACAGGATTACAAACCCCTACATGCAGATTTTTAAAAAAAGTACCTAAATCACTACGTTGTTCTACCAACTGCATAAATGACACTTACGAAATAGTGTGATATGGCCAGTGAAGTCACACCTTTTCCACGAAATAGAAGTGATACACCGAGTGAGAGCGGCGCAGTGCGTCTTCGACAGAAATACAGACAGTCCATCTGACACTGAATACCGAGAATGGAACTACGAAGAAAATAAGCTAATTGAAAGTGACACAGTAGATATTGTGCTAGGTTTTATCAGATCTACGTGTTTTAGATTTGTCATGTGTGGGACGACATTGGAAACATAATAAATGCTAACGCAAGTGTTACAAAATTTCGACACACTTCGATGGCAAAGTTATTCACGCGGCAATTGCTCGTGCATAAAATGGCTTGAGAATCTTTGAAGCATATATTCTGTCACCACGATTGAAATGTATCACAAAATTCAGTTGATTAACACACTTAAATGTGTGGAATTCTGGTATTCAGTAGGTTTTTTACTCACAGACCTACCTCAATTTGTTCATTGCTTCCATAACGCTTGTCTCGGGTGATGATTCTGATAATGACAAACAATAAACAAAATACGGTGATTAATGGTCCATTTGAGTTTTTATGGTCCTTTATTGTGAAGTAACTCAGTATTTGGAAAACAGACACTTCTGCTCACCCCTATAGCGCACTAAATGGTCGTGGTGAGATCGCTTATGATGCAGAGCTTGTCAGCTGATTTAGTCACTGAATTTTGTGCTGGCCATTTGCAGATAGAATAAAGAAAACGATAGAAAGCCTAAAAAACCAAAACGTTTCTCCAGCGAGATCCGAATCGAATTGCATATCAGTCAGCACGCTTCTCTCTCAGCTATTTTACGCATACCGAAAACCACTAAGGATTTTATTACAACCTGCTGCACATTGAGCGAGACTCTAGAAAGTTAACCGCCTGAGCATACGTTGATAGAGCCTGGTAGGGCGCTAAAAGCATGAGGTATTTTTATGATTCTTAGCTCGTAGAAACGGCATGTTGGGAGTTGAAAGCAATTGGTGGCGTGCCCTCCCTTAGTAAAAAAATTCACCTGTTTTCGCGTTCGCAGATAGTGCAAGTCGGCCAGTGACCTCTACCGCCGCCACCGCTGTTGTATAAGAACACTCCAGCATCTAGAATCTTTATTGCACCTCACAGCCAAGACCAACAACTCCAAGGCACAGGCGATTTAAATAAAGATATTTGAGATTGTATGTGCTTGCTTGTTACCACAGGAAGAGACACGACTTCAGAAAAAATCATCCTCCCGCTCTGCGAAAACTTAAAAAAAAAAGCCAGTAATTGGCGGTTTCTCTTTTTTTTAGAGACGTAGGTTTCTTAACTCTTGCCGTGGCTCGACATGAGTTTATGCTGTCATATGTGAGGGGAGATTTAGCGCTGCTAGAGCCCCGTGATAGGCTCAAGACGGGGTGAATGCGGTGTCGTACGTGCACTTAGTGGGAAAACGGATTTTTTTTTTTTATGGAGAGGAGTGAAGGACTCGGCTGCTGAACTTTGGTCTGGTAAGCACTTCTGGTCAAAGCTCTGGCATGTGTGGTTTGTATATGGGACCTGTCCTGAGACTGACGTCACTTGCGAGTAGTTTAGACTGGGGTTCCTGCGGTGAAGTTCTTACTGTACTGCCAGTGTGATTTCAAACGTCTCGGACTACTCGTTTGCCAATGGCACACTTATTGGTTTTTGGTTTACCAGTCTTGACTTTTGGTATTCTTGTGTACTCTGTCGTATAAGTGAACCAAATCAGTCCTTGGTACGACCAGCAAACTGATGGCTCTGAGCCCTATGGGACTCAACTGCTGAAGTCATTAGTCCCCTAGAAGTTAGAACTAGTTAAACCTAACTAACCTAAGGACATCACAAACATCCATGCCCGAGGCAGGATTCGAACCTGCGACCGTAGCGGTCTTGCGGTTCCAGAAGCAAGCTGATGTGTCACACACTGAAATCTACTGTGATTTCAGGGCTCTGAGAGTAAATTGAGATCCACGTGCCTGATCGCTAGACCGTGAGATTTTTGCAATTCTTTCGTGGCCGCGATCAATTTACAGGTGCCGCCTCCCCGGCTCAACTCCCCCGCTGCACACATCTTGCCAGCTGCAAGTCATGTAGGCACACAAAACAAACAGGGTGACAGTGAGAAGGGTGCCGAGAAGCATGATTCTGAGATCTGTGGGGGCCTACAGAGCATATCCGGGGGGAGCTCTGTTAGTCATAATGGGGCTTTGCCCGTTATACATTAAGATACGAGGACAAGCGGCGTGGTAGTGGGCCAAAATGGGAATATGGAGAAAATAATAGAGATCATGGGTATGAGGGTGGAGGATAAGAGGGAAATAAGAAACAGAGGGGAGGAACTTTGCCAGAGGGCTTGGGAGGAAGAAGAATCCAGGAGAAGGGCCTTCCAGTTTTTACCACATGTAAAAGAGCATGGGGGAATGAAATACTTAGAACTTACACGAGGACTCATTCACTTTCTCACTGGCCATGGACCCAATCCGACATACTTATGTCGGTTTGGGAAGAGGGCAACCTACGTGTGTCACTGTCTCGTGGCGGAGGGTACTCCCGACCATGTGGTTTACGAGTGCCCTCTCTTCAATGATATCGCGTCAACACTCCGGGACAGACTTCCAAATAACGACACATACCACCTACTCAGACAAGAAGACACTTTTCACACTTTGAATGCATTGGCAGATGAATTATCACGAAAAGTGGTAGTAGAATACCTGAGGGACCTAGATTAGGTATCAACTTGTAGATCAAACCAATTGAGTCCAGATCCCACTCCCATACCGCCTGTGCGTGGGCTGGCCGACTTCGATCATAGTTGCGATCCGCCACGTACGGGACTAGGGGTGGGGGGGGGGGGTCAACACCACCGATCAAGACAAGCACCGGATATGACGTAGGTTAAGCTAGTTTTGTAGGACTTAGATTAGGACACTAATTTAGGGAACTGCAGCGATTACTTACCTTGGCAAGCCCAGTGCCAGGGGCATGGTCCGCGGGTTTAGCACGTTGAGCCTAGCTATCCTAAGTAGGTTTATATTCAACTGGCACACCTGTGACGCTGCGGGTAATAGTCATAGTAGAAAAGTTAAGTAACATGTAGTTAGATCAAATGGCCCATTGTCGTAGAAAACTGAAACGAAAACATTGTAGTAGTTAAACTGTAGCTCTCTAACATAATTGTAAAAGCTGCATTGTAATCTAATCTATGTATCATTTTATGACCCACTAATCATCTTAGGAGGTGGGTTAATATTGTATATTTAGTATTGTTTTATGAAATAAACAATTAAAAAAATATAAAAAAAAACAAGGTGACGTACTACCGCTCCGGCATTGTCAGAGGGTACAGATCTCAAACGCCACTTGCTCTCAGCTGCATCTGTGTTCAGATTTGATCACTCGAAGTCTGCTCAGCATAAGATGAATTCAAATTGCGTTATACACATTTTTAGGGCCAGAGTACTTGACTCACTCCACTAGTTAAACTGTCTCTGCCACCCAGGAACCTTGTCCAGAGTATTCTTAAATCTCTTGTTAATGTTTACGTTATTCAATCAGTAACTTGTTTAACATAATTTATGTCTGTCTTGGGAAAATAAATGTTGTTAGAACACTAAAATTATGCCAACATTTTCAGTCTTCAAATAGTCCCACCAGGGTTGCCTTTCAATGGCGCGTGTTACCGGTAGCCAACATGACATTGCTGTGGCACATGTATTTTCGTTACGTCCATGTTTCCTAATGTAGCTTACTCGTAACACGACTTCAGACAGCATTCGTGGCTTAGGTGCCAAATGTCAAATCTGGGTTCAAACAATGAGTTTTACTGGAATGGAAGCCATTTAGAATATTTCGTTGTCATGTACAATATCAGTAATAAAACCAGGCTACCTGCTGGCCGCCTTAGAGACGACATCCGGGTCGTTCACTTAAGGCAGCTGATATTCCCGAACAGCTCACATAATTCTATGTGCGGCCAGATGCATGATCTGGTAACACTGTAGGATGTGCAAGTGCGTTTAGGAAGGTCTGTCAGTATTCTCGAGCTGTTACAAAAAGGTATCGGCTCGTGGTCTGGTGGTAAACTTTGTGCTGAGTAAACATAAAGTAGGGCGTTCCAGTCCATTCTATTCCCTAGGTTCTTATATGACGCATCAGATATCTGCTTAAGTTATCAGTCTGACGGAACCTCAAACATAATTCTTTTCATTGTGTAATGGGCCTGTATACCAAAAAGTTCCGGATAATTGTCAGCCAAACAGATCGTCAAGATCACAACAGTTAACACTCGAGACTTATCTCGCCCCACAGCAACTACGGGCTACCGGCCATACACCTGGCGCAAACGTTAGACGCCTCCGACAAGCTGAAAGTGGCGCCGTGCCATAAGTGTATTTATGACAATGTTTTTTTTTATTTGAGGTTCTTGTGTTTGTGTCGCAGTTACGATTTGGATTCTGCATGAAATATACTTACGAATATTATTAAAGCGTGATAAATCACAGTCGGAAGAGGAAAAACGTCTAACATTTGCACCATGTTATTCGCTTTACGTTTAGGAGCGTAGTGAAGGCAGCAGAGGCTGTCCTGAACCATTGTATTGTGTGTGGGACGAGTACATTTAAGCAAAACACGTCAGTAACAGATTTTGTGCTTCAATAAACATCGTTCTGGCACGAATGATTTTGCACATTCAGGGAGTCTCCTAAACAGACATATGCGATGAAGGGTGATGATTTAAGCGTCGTGCCACATTTGCATTTAATAAGCAAGGTCCAGAAGTTGGGAGCAGTAGCACTGCATCCTCTAATTTAAAACAACAGAAATCAAGGTTGTGACTATTAATGAATTTTTGTTGATTTTAATCACTTGGTTCACTGACAATTCCACTTAAGTATGCCTACTCGTAACAAGTTATAATGTTTTTATATTAACTTCTTAAGAAGAATTACTGACTGTGCCCTAACACAAGGCATATACTGGAGAAAAGGGCAGTGTGAACATAATATTTTGCATCTGGTGGCTCAAAAACGTACTGTGCAGTGTGAAAACCTTCCCGGGGGAGAGTATACTGCTGCGAGTACGTTTTGCCAACACCTAAGACATGTATCGATTGTAATGCAAAAAAAAGGTCCTACAAAATTTTATCACGTGGTGATAGTCCACGATAACGCACTCTGCCGATTGCACTAATAAACCCTACCAGGAGTTTGAAAAATCGTCCTCCATGCATCTATTCTTCTGGGCTTACACCCCCAAATGTTTAGCTTTCAAGAATCTTACAGGAAACCATTAAAAAAATGCCTCTCTGGATGAAATGCCCTTCACATCTGGTTTCACGACATCTTTAACTCCAATCCAGAATGTTTCCCCAGGCTTGGAATAACTAAACCACCTGAGCATTGTCAGACTGCTTTAGATAATGGGAGAGAACATACTGTTGATGATTAATGTCCCTCTGATTTTTACTCTTAAGGTTCAAATGGCTCTGAGCACTATGGGACTTAACTTCTGAGGTCATCAGTCCCCTAGAACTTAGAACTACTTAAACATAGCTAACCTAGGGATATCACACACATCCATGCCCGAGGCAGGATTCGAACCGGCGACCGTGGCGGTCGCGTGGTTCCATACTGTAGCGCCTAGAACCGCTCGGCCTTACTCTTGTGTTCAATAAAGTAACGAACAACGATATTAAAATATGCACTGTGCCAATTCAAATTGCCACGATGTACTTATGACGAAGGTCTATTTCAATAACATATAAAGTATCTGTAACAGGAGCGTGACCATATCAGCACAAATTAGTAAGAAATGACTCATTCTCTACTTCGAAACGGTCTTTGTCTACTTTCTATTTCATAATGAAGTGGTATGGAAATGTGCCATTTCGTAAATAAAATAAATAAAATTTCCTTATTTCTTTTCAATCTGACTGCTTGTAGCTGTGTCATGAAACAGCTACGAAACACCCTTTAGTAAGACTGGAACTGGTGACCAAAGCTGCCCCCACTTTACAATAGACTGTTTTACCTGACGGTTTGCGGAATAGTGTAGCATTGTGCTCTCACTTATTGCTCCATTACTGGCTAGGACAGACAAACTCGCAACGCAAAAGACGAGGTTAAGTGCAATTTCCATTGTGAATGATTTTCCTGGACTCAAAACTGGTAACTTTGTTTCACACCTTATGTGAAAGTAACGCAATTATTTAATGGAAATGATATGAATATTTGAAGTTCATTTTGTAGGTTACTTCTGTGTCATTCAGGAATAACTTGTGGGTTATAGGGTTGCCAAATATATCCTTCGTTGTTGCTAAGCTTCTAGCAGGAAGAACACTAGCGTTTGAGAGGTCTAGGAAGTGACCACAGTTCGTATCTCAAAGACGTGCCGGTCTAGCGCCGAATGCAAATCTCAATGAGTATGATTTGCGTTTCTGCAACTGACTTTAGGGACTAGAGCGTCTTCAGTAATAATACTCAGATGTGCCGACTGAATACTAAACAACACAAACAATTAAATGTCCCAATTATTTGTCTTTCTCTCTTAAGGGTACTGAAACTAGAAATCTCATCGCAGACATGTTTCACAAAAAAATTGGTTCAAATGGCTCTGAGCAGTATTGGACTTAACTTCTGAGGTCATCAGTCCCCTAGCACTTAGAACTAGTTAAACCTAATTAACCTAAAGACATCACACACATCCATCCCCAAGGTAGGATTCGAACCTGCGACCGTAGCAGTAGCGCGGTTCCGGACTGAAGTCCCTAAAACCGCTTGGCCACATGTTTCACATTTTTAGAACATCTTCAGTAGTGTTATGTAAACGTTATGAGTAAGCAACAATCTTTTCTATAATCATAGACGTGGAAAATATTTTTCCTTAGATCCACGGTAATGCCACCATCCATGAAAGAAAGGCAGATAAATGGAGAGATTACAGCACAACTTCGATTGCAAAACATAATATCCGCCGAGTGACTTCGTAAGCTATGAATAACATATAGTCCCAAATCAAGAAAAGCTATTATGCAGGTAACCATAAGAAATGACAGAAAATGCAGGCTCAAAATTCAGTTGCAAATTAAAATACCTGTCATCTGCCGCTCAACCTCTATTCTAGCTTCCGTTAACACGAAAGGAGAAGCATTTGCTATCAGAAAGTGGAACAAGGGAAACAAATCGCTGACCATAATGTCGAGAATAAGTTATCCTTGAGTAAAACTACCATTCATTTCATAAATACTAAAAAATAGGTACGTATCATTAAAATGTATCGACTGCTGATACTTAGTCAATCAAAGCATAATCCGCCTACGTTGAAAATTTTTTCAGCCTGCAGTAAGCTTAAGCCGGAGAAAACCCCAAATAACAACAGATTCACCAAGCTTAACGTGGTGCTGAGATTCTATGCGCCTCTTGCGTAGAGTGTTATTAACTTAGCCTCTAAAGTTTTAATATCAATGACACCTCTAGCCACCAAAATAGTCATACGAGAATCATCGAGTTCTATTGAGGCGGCATAGATGGGCAGGCGTTTACTTACACTGGAACCAATACGCGTCTTAGATTTTGGCAAAAAATATTAACAACAGTATACACATGATGAGATTTTCGTGATGCACAACACCCTTTTTGAGCCACCGGAGGCAAAATATTATGTTCATACTGTCTTACGCTCGAGTATACGTCTTTTGCTAGGGCTCAGCCATTAATTTTAATATAAAGACATCAAGCTTGTTACCAGTAGGAATATTGAACTCGAATTCTCAGTGAGCTAACTGATTATGATGAAGCAAAATCGTATCAATAGTCACCATTTTGATTTTTGTTTTAAAGTAGAGCATGCAGTACTGATGCTCCCGACTTCTGAACCTTGCTTACTGAATGCAGACGTCGTACGACACTTAAATGGTCGTTCTTTATCACATATGTCTGTTATCGATGCTCCCGGAAAAAAAAGCTATTTTGCTTTTAAGAACTCGTCTCACACACAACACAAAGGTGCAGAGCCACCTTTACTTCCTTCAATCCTCTCACCTCTCTCATAAACCCAAAACGAATAACTTATTGCAAATGTTGGACCTTTTGTCCCTTGCGTGTAAACATGACACTTCAACATGTAACTACGCTCATAAGTTTGAGGCCGGCAAAATCCAAATCCTAACTGCCAGATAAATACGAGAACTTCAAACAAGAAAATGAGTATGGACATTACACTCACGGCGCCGCGCCAGCTCACCAGGCCAGAGGTGTCTGACGTTGGCGCCGGGGGGCGTATGGCTGGTCGCCCGTACCGGCTGTGGGGGCGAGGAAACCCTCGGGCGTAAACTGTCCTGATCTTGACGCAGCCACGAGCTGTCTGACGGAAATGTTTGTGGAGTTATATGGTATTACAGGTGGGTGAGAAAATGAAATAAATTTAGTTTGAGGTTCCAACACACAGATAGCTTAAGAAGATATTTGAAATGCGATTTAAGAAACTAGGCAATGGAGTGGCCTCGAACGCGAGACTTTATGAACACAGAGCACAGTGCTTAGCACACATTCTTTTCCTCCCGTCGCCCATTACAGCCCATCCATGCTCTCATCATCATGTGAGTCTGTCGTTGCTATGGACGTCTTTGTTTACATTAGAGGAGTTTAGTTACACTCCTGGAAATTGAAATAAGAACACCGTGAATTCATTGTCCCAGGAAGGGGAAACTTTATTGACACATTCCTGGGGTCAGATACATCACATGATCACACTGACAGAACCACAGGCACATAGACACAGGCAACAGAGCATGCACAATGTCGGCACTAGTACAGTGTATATCCACCTTTCACAGCAATGCAGGCTGCTATTCTCCCATGGAGACGATCGTAGAGATGCTGGATGTAGTCCTGTGGAACGGCTTGCCATGTCATTTCCACCTGGCGCCTCAGTTGGACCAGCGTTCGTGCTGGACGTGCAGACCGCGTGAGACGACGCTTCATCCAGTCCCAAACATGCTCAATGGGGGACAGATCCGGAGATCTTGCTGGCCAGGGTAGTTGACTTACACCTTCTAGAGCACGTTGGGTGGCACGGGATACATACGGACGTGCATTGTCCTGTTGGAACAGCAAGTTCCCTTGCCGGTCTAGGAATGGTAGAAATGGTTCAAATGGCTCTGAGCACTATGGGACTCAACTGCTGAGGTCATTAGTCCCCTAGAACTTAGAACTAGTTAAACCTAACTAACCTAAGGACATCACACACATCCATGCCCGAAGCAGGATTCGAACCTGCGACCGTAGCGGTCTTGCGGTTCCAGACTGCAGCGCCTTTAACCGCACGGCCACTTCGGCTGGCAGGAATGGTAGAACGATGGGTTCGATGACGGTTTGGATGTACCGTGCACTGTTCAGTGTCCCCTCGACGATCACCAGTGGTGTACGGCCAGTGTAGGAGATCGCTCCCCACACCATGATGCCGGGTGTTGGCCCTGTGTGCCTCGGTCGTATGCAGTCCTGATTGTGGCGCTCACCTGCACGGCGCCAAACACGCATACGACCATCATTGGCACCAAGGCAGAAGCGACTCTCATCGTTGAAGACGACACGTCTCCATTCGCCCCTCCATTCACGCCTGTCGCGACACCACTGGAGGCGGGCTGCACGATGTTGGGGCGCGAGCGGAAGACGGCCTAACGGTGTGCGGGACCGTAGCCCAGCTTCATGGAGACGGTTGCGAATGGTCCTCGCCGATACCCCAGGAGCAACAGTGTCCCTAATTTGCTGGGAAGTGGCGGTGCGGTCCCCTACGGCACTGCGTAGGATCCTACGGTCTTGGCGTGCATCCGTGCGTCGCTGCGGTCCGGTCCCAGGTCGACGGGCACGTGCACCTTCCGCCGACCACTGGCGACAACATCGATGTACTGTGGAGACCTCACGCCCCACGTGTTGAGCAATTCGGCGGTACGTCCACCCGGCCTCCCACATGCTCACTATACGCCCTCGCTCAAAGTCCGTCAACTGCACATACGGTTCACGTCCACACTGTCGCGGCATGCTACCAGTGTTAAAGACCACGATGGAGCTCCGTATGCCACGGCAAACTGGCTGACACTGGCGGCGGCGGTGCACAAATGCTGCGCAGCTAGCGCCATTCGACGGCCAACACCGCGGTTCCTGGTGTGTCCGCTGTGCTGTGCGTGTGATCATTGCTTGTACAGCCCTCTCGCAGTATCCGGAGCAAATATGGTGGGTCCGACACACCGGTGTCAATGTGTTCTTTTTTCCATTTCCAGGAGTGTATTTGTATCTCATTTTTATTTGTATGCCAGCTTACCGATTTCTTCAGAGTTTGTCTTCTCGGAGTTTTGTTCACACAGTTCGCCCACAATCTTTTCATGATTGTATTGTTCTTCCGTTTACCTGTTTATATTTCACAGGTGCGGCTTATAACTCAGCAAGTACCAGTTGCCTTAACAGAGCACAGCAATTTCTATTTTTTTCGTTTTAGATGTGTCACTTATGTAATGATGTATCCACATCTCGACATTTCTACAAACTAAATAAATTTCATCTTAGAAAAATTATATGCATTAGAATTAAATAGACTTCAACTTCTTGTGCCGGAATTCTCTGATGGACCTATTTGACTAAAATAACTAACACCGTTTTCTCTCCTTTAAATACGGAAATAAATGCAATAACTATAGTTAAAACATATAATAAGGTTATAAACTGATAAGAAAAACTTGTTCTCTGCGAAACTAAAAAGGGACATAATTTGATTCTGATTTCATTTCTTGCTGATAAGCTACCTAATTCCTGAGTGCGGTGGTTTTTTCTTGAAGCTGCCTCTAGGAATTTTGCATGGTTTTTCGTGAAGTTCTTGTTTCTGGAAGTAGATGAAGTTGGCATGCAATATACATACAAAACTCGTCCCTACTTTTCGAATCGTCTGACAATAAATAATACACTGAAAGTCCCTTCACCTAGTTAAGGGAATTCAGTTTTGATTTAGGGTACGGATTTCAGTTCCGGTACAAAAAATCATCAGGAATAATGGAATTCGGGAAAGTTCTTGTGATGGTTGCCATCTTGTGTTGAATGAAGGTCCGGGCCTCTTTAATACTGATGCACACAAAACGAAGTTCTTCATCATCTATTAAGTTAAACGTTGTGCACACGGGTGAGTCCGCCAACTATATGGTATGAATCTTGGAGTTGTGTATTTTTCGGTTGACTGCTCGGTACCAAGACGCTTTCACTATCACTGCTAGACCACAGAAATGTACACTCTTCCAGATTACTGGCCATCTGTGATCTGGCTGTTTTTCTTCGATAATGTTTCTGTTCTCGTTTTCCATCAGCTTCCTATAAACTGAGTTCACCGTCGCGAGCTTCTTTTCTGGGATTTTTTACTTGATGTAACTTAGCTCAGTTAAAAAGGTTTAGAGGTAAACTACTTCATTAGGAATATGGTGTACATTAGTGGAAGGTTGCAGACAAGTCCGTGCTTTTTCACGAACAAGTGTGCAGTTAAACCTTTTGGTTGTTTGGTTGAGTCCTCCAATGTTTGTGTGTGTTACTTATAATGCCCGTGATTTCTTTTAAACATCTGTTAAATTTAAACCTCCATCTCCTGTGGCCAGGGTTAGCGTATCATGCCTGAGTTTGAATATGTATGCTCGAGCGACGAAGTGGCCTAAAGCTGACATGATCTGTTTCATCGTCTCTTGGGGCATCGGCATCACTGTTAGGTAGACGTCGGCTAAGTTTACTTTCTGTATTTCATCAGTCGTCCTGAAAGAGTAGGTCTCTATACAATTGCGCATACTCGCAAGAACAATCAGGTCCTGTAATTAACAGCGACAGGGTGCCTTATATTGTTCCTGTATCGATGTCTAAGCATTTCATTTCAGAGAGTGGGGTTAGCTGACAGTGATGTAGAAATATGCTGAATGTTACATTTATAATGCCAGACTCCCTTTCACTGAGCCTCGCTCCTGGAGCAAGTTCGTATTTGTTAACGATCTGAAGAGCTTCCTCTACTTCGTGATGGTCCGTGACTACAAAACCTACGTCGCATGTGTAGGAATTACAAACAATTCCATTCATGATTAAGCCTCGTAAACGGTGGGTCAAAGTGGGAAGTAAGGGTTCAGTGGCGATGGTAAACAGTGCAATCGACATCGGACAAGCCTGTCTCACCGAGTTATGTATTTCGTTTTCTTTAGTCAGCAGGCCATCAGTCATTATTCTTGTAACTCCTTTAACGAGAATTTCAAGGATGACGTTAATAAATTGTAGTGGAAATCCTATCTCATGCATGGTGCTTCTAAGATACTGTTGGTTAACTCTATCGAATTTCTTCGTAAAATAAAGTGATACTAAAGAACATTTGAACTGGTAAACGTCTGTAATGGCACTGACATCGGCACACTTACATAGGATGTGCATAATCTTTCTGTAAATACCAACACTCGTTTGGTACCGGGCGATTATTGTATACATCAGCGTTTTTAGCCTGTGGAAATAATTAGAGCCAGAGTTGTGTAGTCACTATGTAGAAAAGTAAGAGGTCTAACATAATCAATAAAAATGTTTCCTGGGTGTTTTAGGGATTGAAACAACGATACCTGCCACGAGCTCTTACGGGACTGCAATCGACCACGAACAGGTACATTTTCCTAACAGCTCGAGAGTACTGAGATACCTTCCGAAACACACTTAAGGATACTACAGTGTTGCCTGATCATGCTTATGGCTGGACGTTTACGAGTGGTCGGAATATTGGACCTTTCGTAAGTCAACGACTCGGTCTTTGTCTCCACAGCGACCGGCAGCAATACAGGTCTTATGTCTAATACTGTACTTCTCTGTCATTTCGATGAAATATTGTGAATGCCTTCCATTTAAGACGTAACACTGATTCTATAAAATTCATTGTTTGAATCCAAATTTAAAGTTTAGGCACTACGCTACGATTGCTGTCTAATATCACGTTCGGAGTAAGCTACATTAGCAAAAATGGACGTAATGACAAAAGGTATACCACAGAAGTGCCATTTTGGCTTAGCAGTACTATGCTCGAATTAACATGCACTGGTTGATATGCAAGTCGATTCAGATATCACTGGAGGAACGTTGCAGTTTGGAAGCCTTTTTCTATTTTTCTTTATTCAGTCTGCAAACGGACAGAACGAAATTCAATGACAAAATCATATGACAAACTCTGCATCATAAGCCACCTGACAACCTCCATTTATTACAATCTACGAGTGAGCGGAAATGTTTGTTTTCTAAATACTGAGTTACGTCACAACAGAGGCTCAGAAAAGACTCAAAGGGATAGTTAATGAGCGTAATTTGTGTTTTGCTTGTCATTAAGGCAATCATGACCCGAGACAAATGGTCAGGAAGCAATGAACATACTGAGGTGAATATGGAAGTGACAAAGGTACTGAATAGCAGAAGTGCACGCTCTTCCGTATCTATCTTTTTGAATCTGCTTAAGGTGAGATAAATTTTCCTTGTAATTATATATTTTGAATGCTTTGTGATATACTTGAATCATTTCTCAGCTGGGACTGAAACAGTTTTCTTTCAGTAATTCATACTTTTGTGTTAAGATACATATGATAAATGTATAATTCAACAGTATTTTCTGATACATTTCAATCGTGGTGATAGGATATATGCTTCAAAGATTCTCAAGCGATTTTCTGCACGAGCAATTGCCGCATACGCAGCTTTGTCATCACTGTATCGACATTTTATCTCACTTACGTTAACAGGTACCAAGTTCTGACACTCTTCCCACACATGACATCTCCTAAAAAGCAGATCTGATAAAACTTAGCAGAATAACTACTGTGTCACTTTCAGTTGACTTATGTTCTTTCCTAACGATTTTCATGGTATTCAGAGTCAAATAGATTGTCTGCATTTCTGTTGAAGACCTACTCCGCCGATTTCACTCAGTATATCACTTCTTTTACAGGGAAAATGTGTGATATCAGACATCATATCATACCATTTCCTATGTATAGCGTATCCAATTGCTAGAATGGCGTAGTGGTTCAGACGGCTACTTTCTAATCTGGAGATATGGGGATCGAATCAGTCTTCCCTAGGCAGGGCAGCGGCTTGGACGTCCTTTCCTCGTCCATGCTTCATCAGCGCGCTCGCGGTGTTTTTGTACTTTACAGCCGTCTCCGTGCTGCTTACTTTCTTCAACGAGCAATGACATATTCACAAAGAAAGTCGATAGTGAAGTTCAGTTTTACGACCGAGTATGTGTGACCAAATGCATTAGAAACTGAACATATTTTACGAGATGACGTTTGCATCGATTATCACGAACTAATAGTGTTTAACTTCTCCATCGTGAGCAGAGTGGTCTACGCGAAAATGGTGGACGACGCGGCATGTGAAAGTATTCTCAAAAAGACGAGAGACCTACATTTCAGAGATTCCGATGGAGACACTAGCCCTTTGAAAGTGTAACATGCAAATCTCGCCTAGATGACTGTCCGTGTGCTCGTGTTGCCGTTTGGGGTGTCAGCAGATATGGTGAACGCAGCGTTGAGATCTTATGGCACTGTGATAAGCTATACGTTGGAACAATTGGCACACTTTACTATGTACCCAGTTCTGACCGAGGGGCGCCAGGTGCGCATAGACCTTACTAAACATGTCCAGTCCTACTGGAACATCGACGGAAGCCGTGCCATCATAATTTACGACGGCCAGACAATGACCTGTTCGTGAAGTGGGCAAGATGGTCTTCTCAGATCCAGCTGAATGCAATTCGTACCACGCAGCTGCCAACTGGGGAGGAGAAGACGCAGCCCGAACTAACGGTGCCCCAGTTGATGTACGTGTGAGTCCCTTAGTCTGTTCCATCTGATCATCTACTGTTGACAGAAGCGTCGCCTTCTGTTGACACAGAGCAACCACTGATGCAGCGGCAGGGCGCTACATACGGACATACTGCATTGCCATTGCAACACTGATATCGGTTTTGCACTGCGAAGGGCGATCGTCCCTGCAGGATACGTGGCCCATCACAGATTTGGTGGTGAGAACCTGTGCTTTCCTCCCTAATGGAAACGACCCCCACTTGTTGTCGGACACCGATACTCATGTGCGTAACAGGTTCCAAAGAATGGAAGAAATTTTGACTGACTCCATCCGATATGTGCAGAACGATATTAACGGAAAATGAAGATATCGACGGCTACGATCAGCAAGAAGATACGATCATCCGATCCTCGTCGGGATTCGATCACCTGTGGATTCGGAGGAGACCTCTCACATTGCCATGCGTCTAGGTGAAAAACAGCGGATGGATTCAGTAGCTGCCGGCCGCTGTGGCCATGCGGTACTAGGCGCTGCAGTACGGAGCCGCGGGACTGCTACGGTCGCAGGTTCGAATCCTGCCTCGGGCAGGGATGTGTGTGGTGTCCTTAGGTTAGTTAGGTTTAAATAGTTCTAAGTTCTAGGGGACTGATGACCTAAGATGTTAAGACCCATACTGCTCAGAGCCATTTGAACCAATTTTTGATCCAGTATCTCAACCTATCACGGGCATTTTGCAGCATTTAGGCGCTCTGTTAAATCCGAGGGATGAGCGCAGCACGTGTGTACTGCGTGAGTCGACGCTGCCAAGCATGTGATGTCTGCTGTAGTAGCTAAATCGGTTGTAAGTGCTTCTTATCACGACACTTAAATACAAGTGCTCATAGGAGGGGATCAGTTGTACACGGCGGGGACTTTCTTGTCATCATCCACCTCCACCTCTCCAAACAGGCACCAATAATACCGCCTCGCCATATCAGGGCTACGAAATTGGTGCCATCAACCTCAATACCATCAGTTCAGAGGTCAAGCTGCTGACATTTCGTGAGTTGTTGCAGGCGGCAGATCTCGACGTCATACTCCTCCAGGAAGTCCGCCTCGACCAGTTGCTGTCTACTTATGGATACGTCTGATAACGGCAGTGGTACAGCCATTGTTGTGAAGGAAGGCATCGCGATCAGTGGTGTCACCTACCTTTTGTCAGCTCGACAACTTGCAGTCACATACCGGGGCGTCAAATATGTGAATCTGTGTTCCCACACTGGTACGGACAAGAGGAGAGACCTTTCGAGATCCGGTGGTGAAAGTGGCTCACTTATTAGAGGGAAGCTACGGTCATATCATCCAAGGGGTTATCATCAATTGTGTCCTGTCACCATGGGATCAAAACCACAGTTTAGCACACGCAGGCAACAGCATCCCTGGAGCAAGACCTTGGCCTCGTCGACACCAGACAAAGTATCTACGACAAGAGACAGGGATTTTATCAAGCATTCGTCGAGTCGCCTTGACCGTATGTACGTCTCCCAGTGATTTAGGTCAGCAATGCCTAATGCTGAGATATGGCCATCAGTCTCTACACAACATGATGCTTACCTCTGCATCATCTCCCTCCCTCGACAGAGGCTGTGGCGGAGCAGGAGCACATGACAGATGAATGTAGTGGTCCTCGAGGATCCGCCTGCACTGCGGCGGGTAATGATGAATGGCAGTGGAGAGGCTATGTGTTGGCAACGGAACACCATAGAATATCATCTTAGGCTAGTGTGGGAAATATCCGATCGCCTACGGTCACCAAGACGTCAGGTGAGGTTCAGCGATTGAAAGCTAGGATCACAACGCAACTATGACGTCATCCCGAGGGCACGCTTGTGAGCATACGTCGTAAATACCGAATCGGGGCTGAATCGTTGGCCATATGTCACATAATCGGCGAACGTCGCAGTTGTCTAAGAGCATTGATGCACGTGTAGGATATGCTGGATGTCCGGCGCCTGATGGCCCAGAAGGATATCGCCAACTCCTTCTTGTATCACCACCGGCGATTCTACGCCGCAGAAGAACAGGATGCTACAGCGGCGGATGAAGTCCTCCACTTACGCCTCGTACGCTCGATGGAAACGTATTGGCTACCCTCACGGATCCCATAACGGCAGAGGACGTCTCTGACGTCCTCCGCAAAGGGGCGACCAACAAATCTTTGTGCCCAGATAGTCTCCCAACAGAGATTTATAGTACGTTCCATGATGTTTGATGTCCTGATAGGTTACAATGTACCAAGAAGTGGTGAACCCCATGTTTCAGATGAGACTAGCCTTTATTGACGGCATCCCTATTCGGTCTCCAATCCGTCTTCCAGAAGGGGTGTTGACCACTATGGTCCTTTTCAGGTGCTCAACGGGGATTTTGAGATATTTACGAAAATTATGGCCCCCCTTTTTCGGAGTGTCCTGCACCAAGTCGTTTCAACAGATCAGGCGTGTATGGGCATAACAGCAACATACAGACGGCGCTCAGTGATTGACTCGATGCCATCGCACTGGTGGAGGCGTGTCGCGTGTGTTGAGCCTTAGTGTCAGTGGTCTTTGACTACGCTTTCAATAGGGTGTGCCATAATAATCTTGATAAGGTGCTGCGGCAGCTGGCCTTCCCTCAGTCGTTCATACAATCCGTCATTAGTCTTTTGCATGGCGTGACATCAGAGGCTAGCATCTATCGACGTATAGGGGGCAGGATCACTTTCGCCCACTATGTGAGGCAAGGTTGCCTCCTGTCGGTTGTTATGTATGTCATCGTTATGGAGCCACTGTTATATGGACTACGATTGTGGTTGCAAGTACTTACGTTGAGAGACCATCTTTTTGTCTGCCGTGCATATGCAGTGGATGTGGTCTTTTTAGTGGATATGCCAGATGGAGTCCAAGAATCACTGGACTGGAACATGGGCTAATGGGCGGCTTATGTCAAAATCTATCTGATATCCGGGATACCACATCTAGCCACGTTCCTCCAGTTGAAGAAGACGATAGCACGCCGATTACTGTCTTTAGAATGATCATCAAAGTGTGATGCAACACGCTCACCCTCCCTACCACAGAGGATGGTCTCGTAATGGTCAATGTGCTGGTTAGAGTAGCTGCTTTACATGTCGCCACGAGGCTGAAGGTGTGGAACCACCTCCAGCGCAGATTCACGGGAACTCTGATTGAAGAATGGACCTCCACCTTTCACGTGCCACCCATTGCTGTGGAGCATGTCTCTGATATTAACTCATACAAAGTAGTTTTTTGAGGACTTCAGTTATCCCGAAACTTATCTGGCGAGTGAGCGGCCGCAGAGGACCCGTAATATTTATTGCCATATGATGCGATGCAATCCATGACATCCGACTGAAAGCCGTCCACCCTTGATTACTTCCCAGGTGTTCTGGCGCGCAGTAAACGGCGCTCTCCTCGATTCCGATGCAAGAGCGGCCTGCTATTTGATGGTCAACCACAAATATATGAATCACCATAGATTCCATTCCATACATATGGCCGATTCTCCTTTACGTCCCCAGTGTCATCTACCCGATACAGCTGAACATCGACTGGAATGTGGATCATCCATGGCGGTTGACGAGACCGACAGGGCCTCATTCAGTGATTGACACCTACAACAGTGACTTCGACATCCCTTCTTATACCAGATATGACGTTTTTATCCACGAACTAAGATGAATGCAGTGATATGGATCAAGGGGTTAACCATATTGTATCTTCACCGTGATGATGACAAGCACTTCCTCGGTTTCTGGACCTTCCTATTGGAACTATTCATTCGTCTACGACGCCACCCGCGCTGTCTTCAATACTTTGCTAAATATATGGGTAATCTCGTCTTGGAGCCTCCCCACAGTTGATGTGTGGCAGGAATGAAAAATGGTTCAAATGGCTCTGAGCACTATGGGACTTAACTTCTGAAGTCATCATTCCCCTAGAACTTAGAACTACTTATACCTAACTAACCTAAGGACATCACACAAATCCATGCCCGAGGCAGGATTCGAATCTGCTACCGTAGCGGTCGCGCGGTTCCTGAATGTAGCGCCTAGAACCGCTCGGCCACTCCGGCCGGCGCAGATATAAAAAATTAACCTTGTGTGCATGTTAATTTTACGAAGCGGACGGGAACTGGAAGCAGAACCATATGAACCCTTTTCTCGTTAAAACGGGCCTCGCCCTAACGGCTTGTTAGAAATATCCATGGGCTCGTCGATCGACGGTATCAGCGGATGTAGTGTCGAATGTTCGTTCCCTTACGTTCTATTTGTTGTTAAATTTTTTTGATTAGTTTCTTTCTTTACCCAAGAAAGGCACCACTATGAGACTAAAGTTGTTTTGTATAACCAGCCTTCCTGCTCCTCACACACACACACACACAGATACAGACACACACACTCACACACATACAAATGTCCTGTTACTTCCACGAATATTCTTGGTAAGAGATATTAGTACACAAGGACAGCGAGAACTGTTAAGCATTCATAATTTTAAGGAATTCATGAGTACGTAACTGAGGAAGTAGAAGACTCAAACGCTCGTCAACGTCTACACCGCCAATTTTGCACCACTTTCTCTTTTAATGCAGTGTGATTTATGCTTGGTATTAAAAGAAATGGATATTTCCTCAGCGTCTTTGTCTGTGTTGGCGTTCTGCCTCCACGTAAACCAAGATAATACAAAGGAATATGCTGCTTTTCCTCGAAGTTAAAAATCTCAATACTTTCTATTTGATGTCTCCATAGCCACTGACCTCATGCGCCATGTAACAAAAATGAAAATTAGATTCAAGTCTTCTTGATCAATGGTCGTAAAATAATTGAAAATAGAGAATCGATTTAACGACTGAAAAGAGTGAAATACTTAGCCTAGTTATTTAGCACATTCTTCTCCCTTTTGTTTAAGAAAAAGGAATGGAGATAAGACAAACGAATTTTCCTCTTCTTCGAGGCAACAGCAAACGA
The DNA here is from genome assembly GCF_023864345.2 of Schistocerca serialis cubense. NCBI lineage: Eukaryota > Metazoa > Arthropoda > Insecta > Orthoptera > Acrididae > Schistocerca > Schistocerca serialis. The sequence continues at coordinate 475,609,472 of NC_064640.1, forward strand.
TTATTTGTCATAAATAAAATTTTCTCCCCAACAGCACTATCATTCGGTAACGAGTCAAGTTGGCGTCTTCCTCTAAAACTGCATTTAGCTTCATGGGAATGGAGGCAACAAGTTTCCGGTTGAATCTGTTATTCTCTGACAACTATTACCATGCATCATGAACTTGTTTGGACAGTGTTGTCTTCGTAAATCGCAAGAACGGAACCTGTATCAAATTCTTTGAGCTGTGATATTTCTCAAATAAGGACCTACTGGAATTGAGGGAGGAAACGAAGTGCGATACTAGGTGAAGAGCGCTTCCATCGCCACAAAAGTCAAATTCGCTCCATATTACATGCTTCGAAAAAAGATTTAATAAATTAATTCCTTGTGAGTATTGCTTAGGGTGTCATGTAAATTTACACAAATCAAAAAAAGTTTATCATCACCACGATTCCCAGAACTCCTGAAGATAGACGTCGACTGTGGATATTGTATCACAGAAACAGTCCCTTTGACTGTTCAGAGATGTCACTAAACCCGCCACCAGGAAGGAGGAACACGGCTCGTGTTGTCTGTAATTCAACAATGCGTAGACTGTCAGTACCGCGGTTCGATAGCGTCCACATTGTTACTTTGTGACAGGAAGGACTCTCAACAAGGATGTCCAGGCGTCTGTAAGTGAACCATGGCGATGTTTTCAGGCATGGAGGAGATACAGAGAGACGGGAAATGTCGATGACATGCCTAAATGAGGCTGCCCAAGTGCTAGTACTGCAGTGGATAGCCGCTACCTACCGATTATGGCTCGGAGGAACCCCGATAGGAACGCCACCATCATGATAAATAATGCTTTTCGTGCAGTCACAGGACGTCGTGTTACGACTCAAACTGTGCGCAATAGGCTGCATGATACGCAACTTCGTTCTCGACGTCCATGGCGAGGACGATCTGTGTAACCCCTACTCCGTGTAAAAAAAAAAAAAAAAATGGTTCAAATGGCTCTGAGCAGTATGCGACTTAACATCTGAGATCTGAGGTCATCAGTCCCCTAGAATTTAGAACTACTTAAACATAACTTACATAAGGACACATCACACCCATCCATGCCTGAGGCAGGAATCGAACCTGTGACCGTAGTGATCGCGCGGTAAAAGACTGAAGCGACTTGAACCACTCGGTCACTGAGTCCGGCGACTCCATGAAGCTCGGTACTGATGGGCCCAACAGCTCGGTAATGATGGGCCCAACAACATGCCGAATGAACCGCTCACGATAGACATCACATTCTCTTCAGCGATGATTGTCGCATATGCCTAGTACCAGACAATCGCCGGATACGTGTTTAGAGGCAACCTGGTCAGGCTCAACGCCTTAGACACACTGTCCAGAGAGTGCAGCAAGGTGGAAAGTTCCCTGCTGTTTTGGGGTGGCATTATGTGGGGCTGGCATACGTCACTGGTGGTCAAGGAACGCACCGTAACGGCTGTACGATACGTGAATGCCATTCTCCCACTGATAGTGCAACCACATTGGCATCATATTGGCGAGGCATTCGTCTTCATGGACGACAATTCGTGCTCCCATCGTGCACATCTTGTGAATGACATCCTTCAGGATAACGACATCACTCGGCTAGAGTGGCCATCATGTTCTACAGACATGAAACCTATCGAACATGCGTGAAATAGATTGAAAAGGGCTGTTTATGGACGATGTGACGCACCAATCACTCTGAGGGATCTAGGCCGAATCAGCGTTGAGGAGTGGGACAATCAGGACCAACTGCGCCTTGAAGAACTTGTGGATAGTATGCCATGACGAATACAGGCATGCTCAATGCAAGAGGACGTACTGCTGGGAATTAGAGGTACCAGTGTGTACAGCAATCTGGACCATCACTTCTGAAGGTCTCGTTGTATGTTGGTACAACATGCACTGTGTGGTTTTAATAAGCAATAAAAAGTGCGGAAATGACGTTTATGTTGTTCCCTATTACAATTTCCTTTACAGGTTCCGGAACACTAAGAGCCGAGATGATGCAAAATTTTTTTTTATGTGTGTGTTTTGTCTAGAAACATGAAAGGAATAACCATAACGACATAGTTTTCAGAGAAAAAAAGGTAAAATTTAGATTCAAGTTGTGATGCAGGTTACGTAGCTCAGGCTATCTTGTTTGTGTCAGCAATGGTACCTGACATCAGTCGCAGAAGTGTGTAACAGTCACGTACGTGGAATGATTGTGGAATGGGTTGTAAAGTAGTGAGTTTGTAATCTCTCGTTATCGGTTTTGAGTTCTGCCTGTTCTACAAATTTAAATTAGTTGTAGGGAAAGAATTGTTAGTTTAGCAGCACAACGTCAATTTTAACGTTGAGAGTATTCGTCCTATTGTAAGCATTACTGTATATGGCTCTCAATGCTCATTGGAGGAAGGCGAGAACGGACGGTCTTCCCTGGTTTTCTCATAATATATACGCCTCATATTGAGGATGAACTCAGCCTCCGTTTGTTAATAGTTATGTATTTTTAGCAGTACTATTACGTTAGATGTTAAACTCGGTTTCAATTAATGATTTACACAGCTACAGGAACACAATGTGTAATACCTTTCAAGCAACTACAATGAAACGCCAAAGAAACTGATACATCTGCCTAATATTGTGTAAGGCCCCACGAGCTTGCAGAAGTGCCGCAACACGACTGGCATGGACTCAACTAATGTCTGAAGTAGAGCAGGAAGGAGCTGAAACCATGAATCGTACAGCGCTGTCCATAAATCAGTAAGAGTACGAGGGAGTGGAGAAATCTTTTGTACAGCACGCTACAGCGTATCCCAGATATGCTCAATAATGTTCATGTCTGGGGAGTTTGGTGAACATTGGAAGTGTTTAAACTCAGAAGAGTGTTCCTGCAGCCACTCTGTTGCAACTATGGAAGTGTGGGGTGTCGAATTGTCCGCTGGAACTGCCCTAGTCCGTCGGAATGCATAATGGACATGAATGGATGCAGTTGATTAGACAGGTTGCTTTCGTACGTGTCACCTGACAGAATCGTATCTAGAAGTATATCACTCCAACTGCACCCGCCCCTGACCGTTACAGAGCCTCCACCAGCTTGGCGCAGAGTCGGTGAATTCATGGACTTACCTCCATACCCATACACGTCCATCCACTCAACACAATTTGAAACCAGACTCGTCCGAATAGATAACATGTTTCCAGTAATCAAAAGTCCAGTGTCGGTGTTGACGGGCCCAAGCGAGGCGTAAAGTTTTGCACCGTAGTCATCAATGATACACGAATGGGCCTTCGGCTCTGAGAGCCCATATCCATGATGTGTCACTGAATGGTTCGTCCACTGACACTTGTTGATGGCCCAGCATTTAAATCTGCAGAAATTTGCTGAGTGGTTACACTTCTGTCACGATGAGCGATTCTCTTCATCCGTCGGTGGTCCCGTTCTTACGGGACCATTTTCTGGCCGCACCGATGTCGGAGATTTGATGTTTTACCGGATTCCTGATACGCACGATACACTCATGAAATGGTCGTGCGTGAAGATCACCAGTTTCGTTACCTCGGAGATACCATGTTCCACGGCTTGTGCACCGACTATAACACCACGTTCAAACTCACTTAAATCTTGATAACCTGCCATTGTAGCATTAGTAACCGATGTAATAACTGTGCGAGACTCTTGCTTTCTTATACACTACTGGAAATTGAAATAAGAACACCGTGAATTCATTGTCCCAGGAAGGGGAAACTTTATTGACACATTCCTGGGGTCAGATACATCACATGATCACACTGACAGAACCACAGGCACATAGACACAGGCAACAGAGCATGCACAATGTCGGCACTAGTACAGTGTATATCCACCTTTCGCAGCAATGCAGGCTGCTATTCTCCCATGGAGACGAACGTAGAGATGCTGGATGTAGTCCTGTGGAACGGCTTGCCATGCCATTTCCACCTGGCGCCTCAGTTGGACCAGCGTTCGTGCTGGACGTGCAGACCGCGTGAGACGACGCTTCATCCAGTCCCAAACATGCTCAATGGGGGACAGATCCTGAGATCTTGCTGGCCAGGGTAGTTGACTTACACCTTCTAGAGCACGTTGGGTGGCACGGGATACATGCGGACGTGCGTTGTCCTGTTGGAACAGCAAGTTCCCTTGCCGGTCTAGGAATGGTAGAACGATGGGTTCGATGACGGTTTGGATGTACCGTGCACTATTCAGTGTCCCCTCGACGATCACCAGTGGTGTACGGCCAGTGTAGGAGATCGCTCCCCACACCATGATGCCAGGTGTTGGCCCTGTGTGCCTCGGTCGTATGCAGTCCTGATTGTGGCGCTCACCTGCACGGCGCCAAACACGCATACGACCATCATTGGCACCAAGGCAGAAGCGACTCTCATCGCTGAAGACGACACGTCTCCATTCGACCCTCCATTCACGCCTGTCGCGACACCACTGGAGGCGGGCTGCACGATGTTGGGGCGTGAGCGGAAGACGGCCTAACGGTGTGCGGGACCGTAGCCCAGCTTCTTGGAGACGGTTGCGAATGGTCCTCGCCGATACCCCAGGAGCAACAGTGTCCCTAATTTGCTGGGAAGTGGCGGTGCGGTCCCCTACGGCACTGCGTAGGATCCTACGGTCTTGGCGTGCATCCGTGCGTCGCTGCGGTCCGGTCCCAGGTCGACGGGCACGTGCACCTTCCGCCGACCACTGGCGACAACATCGATGTACTGTGGAGACCTCACGCCCCACGTGTTGAGCAATTCGGCGGTACGTCCACCCGGCCTCCCGCATGCCCACTATACGCCCTCGCTCAAAGTCCGTCAACTGCACATACGGTTCACGTCCACGCTGTCGCGGCATGCTACCAGTGTTAAAGACTGCGATGGAGCTCCGTATGCCACGGCAAACTGGCTGACACTGACGGCGGCGGTGCACAAATGCTGCGCAGCTAGCGCCATTCGACGGCCAACACCGCGGTTCCTGGTGTGTCCGCTGTGCCGTGCGTGTGATCATTGCTTGTACAGCCCTCTCGCAGTGTCCGGAGCAAGTACGGTGGGTCTGACACACCGGTGTCAATGTGTTCTTTTTTCCATTTCCAGGAGTGTATATGCGCTGTCGACAGCAGCACCGTATTCTTTCTGTTTACATATCACTGTATTTGAACACGCATTCCTATGCCAGTTTCTTTGGTACTTCAGTCTATAATGCAATGCTGTCAGACGAAAAGATCAGCCTGGCCCTGACCGTGCCGGCTTCGTTTTAAAATCTCTCAATACCTAGATGATAAGATTTTCTCATAAGTTAAATCTGTGAATGTTGCAGATTTGTTTTAAGACTAAACCAAAGTTTTTCTCCTCCGACTACAGTAAAAAAAATCTTTTAACAGCATTAAATAGCGTTTTGTGAAAACTGACAGTGTTCTTCAAATATTTGTAAAACAGTCCTTGTAATTCTTTCATAATCTCAATGAATTCTTCAAACCTCGCTTTTTCTTTAGCAGCAATTAGCTTAGGGACTGTCATTGTCAGAATGTGTACCTTCTACAACGCGATTTTCATTTTACATGCATCCCCATCGGATCAGAAAGAAGTTAGCTTGCCCTGTAGACAGTGTGCACTCACCTAAAATTGGAAATCTGCACTCCAATCTGAATGTTATAGTTTCGTTCCTACTCTCCTCTTTCCCTTCAGTCCCTTTGAAAACTGTTGCAACTAACAATGAAATAATGCGTGTTACTTCAGAAATTTTACTCTTCGTAGCTACAATTTCTTCTTGTGCTCCAAGTCTGCAAATTAAGGAAAAAGTGCTTTTTGATGTACAGAACAATGAATCCCGTCAGTTGTTCGTTGTAATTTTTTGCTCTTCCATTGTCAACTAAATCCTTAAATTCTTTCTAAATGGTATTGTAATTTCCTTTCATAGCAAATACGCAATACCTGTCGCTTATGAGAACTGAGAATTCTCATCTCTTTTTTTTTGTCATTCCATTCATGATGAAGAATTACGACTATAGATCTCTGGGCCTGCCTCTTTTTGTGCAAAGGACCTGTGAAAATCGTTCATATCACGAACAAATAGCGAAGACAGAACAGCGCTTACAGCACGATTCTTCCGCTCTCAGAGAGTTGCGCCGATCGAAAACCGCCACATCGTTGTAGTCAATGTAATGTCGCGCTGTACCGTGTACTTTCAAGAGAGACCGAGCAAAGCCGAGTGGCAGTCCGGGCCCGCAGCCGCTACACGCATAAGCTTGGCACGCTGTGGCCGACCCAGAGTTAAACTAATTACTCGGAAATGTGAAGCTGAATGACGTAAAATGAGTTTATTGAAACGAGAACAGTTGATCTTCGGCATTGTTTCTTCCTTGCACTACTTGAAATAGTTGACGTCGACAAAGTTACCTAGCGAGAATGATCGTGACATTTAACACATGACATTAACATCATCTGTCTTTGAAAGTGGTGTTTACCTCTAGTTTTAGCATTTTACAACAGTCGTTGCTAAGCGTAAGCAAACGAAGCAGTGCAACGCTATTTCTGTTTATGAAGTAACGTCTACATGAGTTAATTTAATTTTAATGGATTCTACGAATAATTTAATATGTACGAAACTAACTTGAAAATAATTCCCTAGACACGAAAGGAACTAAATAGCTACTTGTATCAGTACACTTGCCACAGAGCACCGCAAAAATTGTCTGCGGACTAAATATTCACCTGTTTTTGGACAACTGCTTCTAAAAATGCCCAAGAAGCATTAGATAGTTCCTGCGAGCATGCGTGTAGCAGCATCATAATGTGGAACTTAATAGCGATATTGGCAGTATTAATCGGAGCATTTGGTAACTTCATACTCTGCAGTGATGTTTCTTGATCTAAGTTATTTCTTCAAACAGAGATAGTTCCATAATTGCTTCGAATAAAGGCTATGGTGGCTAAAAGCGTCTTTAGAACACGCTGACTTGAGACTAGTATAATTTCTGTCAGAAACCTGCTGATAATTATATAGTTAGCAGAGAAGTGTTTTAGGTTTTCCGTAATTTCTCTAAATCGCTGCAGCTAAATGCCGTGGTAGTTCCTTTGAATGGGCACGGCTGACTTTCATTCCCATCCTTCCGTAAACCGATAGGACCAATGACTTCGTTGTTTGGTCCCCTCCTCCAAACCAAGAAACCAGAGAACTGATTTTTTTCGCTATGTCTAATTTGTCAGCTAAGTGCACGGTACGTTAAGACGCAATCATGAATATAGCAAATTCGGGCTTCAGTAATCTCGTTGAGTAACCCATTTTTCTTAATTGCGAGGTACGGGCTCTGTTCCATTTTCTATCATTTATTTTAAACACACACAATCTGATCTCCTTCACGCCTAAAAATGCCAAGTGAAGAACGACAGGTTCAACCGTAGTTCAGAATCTTGATTATAAACATCATATCACTTCGCTAACAACTAAGGCAGAGCAGATTTCGGTTCGGACGTGGCGGAGGCGGAAGTCTTTGCCAATAAAAATTCTGTCGCCAGTGAACTTCATTACATCAGAAACATTATTTTATTTAATGAGCCAATTGTCACTTCAGGTCACAGGGCTCATTATGTGAAATTGAGGCGTTGAAAACTTTGGTGCTGGCTGGGATACGAATTCGGATCTCCTCTTTCGTGGTATGTGACCCACATGGAAAGATACCATTCTATCATTTCGTTGTTTTCCCCGAAATTGCAGTCTCCTATAGGTCTCCACGAAAGGCGCATATGTGGGTTCGAGTCATGATCCAGCGCAAATATATTCATCAATACGTTTCAAGCTCTAGCATATGCATATCGAAATACTAATGATAAATAGTCTTCGTTTTTAACCTCTCTTCATGTGTTGTCAACAATAACGATAGGAAGTGCTATTCCTAGTCAAACATGGACGTATCACACTACTGGTCAGCAAACAATTCGAGGATAGGAAACCACGACAGTAGGTGCCGAGTACGATTCCCGGTCAGGCAAGAAAATGGTATCCTCATTGCAAATTCGAGTAACTCGCTGCTGGTGAAAAATTTCGGTTTTTAACATCTAATTTTATTACGTTAATACTCTGATCACATGCTGGGTTCGAGACACAACCTTTCATCATGACACTTCGCTTTCAACACTAGCAAACTTGATTACTTGAAATTACATTAAACGATTTTCGTGATTAGTTAACGGGAAGTTAGGGATGTGTCTTAACAGTACTCCAGGCAGAGCACAAAAGTTTTCAACATCAATTTGATAACTGATTCTTAAGAAAATTTCGATATTTCATGACTCTTTATGCCTCGTCACCAGTGACGAGCGTTCGTGACAGCGAGTCTCGGTTAGGCACGAAAGCTTTGATTAGTTACAGTGGATATATGTGCTTAGTTTCAATCCAGATAAAGAAAAGGAATGTTCGTCATGTCATTTAAAGTTCACACGTGTTGATAAACAATTTCCCCATTATAAGTACAGTGAGATTACTGGTTCTATGAAGTTATGTCGAGGTTTCTATAGAGCGCTTGCCGTTGTTATGAGCATTGCTTTTAACTCGTTAGTTCATCATACATTTTATGACAAACCTCTCCCATCAGATTGGATGTTTCACAGATGTGGCTAAACCTTTTAATGAGCAACAATACTTCGAATTCTCAGTGAACATTAGGAGTCTAAATACTTTCTCAAAATATCTTGCCTATAAAAATAGTTATTTTGCCTGAAGAATGTTGGAAAGACTTAACTCAAATTCTAATAATTGTGGTAGTTATTTTGAAATGTCACTTACTGTAATGATAATGAGTTTACAAGCATTAAGGACTGCCTCGCCTCCAACAACGGGTATCCTAGTATTTGCAATATCGAGATGTTGAGTTACATCTTGACTGATTACCTAAAAGAACAATATTTTCTAGTGACCTCTTGCGGTATGCATTTGGTATATTCACACGACTGTACTTATCAGAGCTTACAGGATCTGCAAAACAGCTGCGCTATGTAAGCTGCATTCAAATCAGGCGAAACGCAATTCAGGTCGTTCGGATACTTTTGGACCACCCGTTCCCCCCCCCCCCCCACCACCACCTCCCCACGAACAATGGGTCTTGCTAACGGTGGGGTAGCTAGCGTACCTCAGCAATACAGATTGCCATACCATAGATGCAACCACAACTGAGGGGTATCTGTTGAGAGGTTAGACAGACGTATGGTCCTTGAAGCGAGGTAGCAGCCTATACAGTAGTTGCAGGGGTAACACTCTAGGTGCTTGACTAATGTGGCCTTGTAACATCAGCTAAAACGGGTTTTCTGTGCTGGTGCTGTGAATGGCTGAAAGCAAGGGGAAACTTCAGTCGCCATTCTTTCAAAGGGTATGAAGCTCTACGGAATGATTAAATGATGATGGCGTCCACTTGCGTAATATATTCCGGAAGTAAAATATACCCCCATTCTGATCTCCGAGAGGGGACTACTCAGGAGGATCTCGTCATAAGGAGGGACAAAACTATCATTCTACGACACGGAGAGTGGAATTTTAGATCCTGTAATCGGGCTGGAAGGTCACAAAGTTTGAAAAAGGGAAACTGATAAGTTGATGTTAGATTAGTGGGAATTAGCGAAGTTCGGTGGCAGGAGGAACAGGGCTTCTGGTCAAGTGAATACAATGTTATAAATACAAAATCTAATATGGGTAATGTAGGAGTAAGTTTAATAATGAATAAGAAAGTAGGAGCGCTGACGAGCTATTATGAACAGCATAGTGAATGCATCTATCATGCCCCGATAGACATGAAGCGCACACCTACTGCAGTAGTGAAAGTTTAGATGCCAACTGGCTCCACGGATGATGAAGAGATTGGACAAATGTATGATGAGGTAAAAGAAATTATTTAGATAGGCAAAGTAGACGAAAATTTAATTGTGATCAAGGACTGGAATTCGAGAGCAGCAAGAGGATGAGCAGGAAAAATAATAGGTGACTATGGACTGGGAGAAATGATTGAAAGAGAAAGCCACCTAATAGAATTTTGCACAGAGCGTCATTTAGTCATTGGTAACATTTGGTTTAAGGATCATAAGTCAAAATTGTATACGTGGAAGAGATGTGGAGATATCGGCAGGTTTGAAAGTTATTATATAATGCTAAGACAGACGCTTAGGAACTAGATCTTAAATTGTAAGACATTTCCAGGGGACGACCATTTATTGATTATGAACTGTAGATTAATCTGAATAATTAGGAAAAAGGTAGGATATTAAGGAAATGGGACGAGGATAAGTTGAAAGAACCAGAGGTTGCTGAGACTTTCGGAGGGAGCATTAGAGAACGATTGACTAGAATCGGGAAAGGGTATACAGTGGAAGACGAATGGGTAGCTTTAAGAGATGAAATAGTAGATACAGCAGAGGATCAAATAGGCAAAAAGACGAGGCCTAGTAGAAATCCTTGGATAACCTAAGAGATAGGGAATTTGACTGAAGAAAGGAGAAAATATTAAAATGCAGCAAAAGAAGCAGGCGGGAGGCAATAGAATGGCCCAAAAATAAAAATTGGTGGGAAATGCAAAATGACTTAACAGGAATGACTGGAGGACAAATGTAAGGATTTAGAAGCATATTTCACTAGGAGAAAGCTAGGTATTGCCTACAGGAAAATCATAGAGGTGTTTGGGGAAAAGAGAATCAACTACATGAACATCAAGAGCTCAGATGGAAAACGAGTCCTAGGCAAAGAAGGAAAAGCTGTAGGATGGAAGTTATATATTATTGGTCCAAACAAGGGAGATGAACCCGAAGGCAATATTATAGAACGGTAGATGGATGTAGATGAAGATGACAAGCGAGATATGAGAATGCGAGAAGAATTTCACAGAGCTCCGAAAGATCTGAGTTGAAACAATACTATGTGAGTAGACGATAATCCTTCGGAACTATTGATAGCCTTGCGAAAGCCAGCCGTGACATAACTCTTCCTCTTTGTGTGAAAGACGTATGAGACCAGCGCCATACCATCAAATTTCAAATAGAACATAATAATTTAGATTTCAAAGAAACCAGTTGATGACAGTTGTGAAAATTACCGAACTATCATTTTAATACGTCGTGGGTACAAGATACTAACTCAAATGCTGAGCAGAAGAATGCAAAAACTTCTAGAAGTTGACCTCGGTGAAGATTAGTTATGATTCCAGAGTAATATAGGAACTCCCGAGGTAGTACTGAACCTACGACTTACCTTAGAAGGCAGGTGAAGAAAAGAGAAACATATGTTTATATCATTTGTAGACATGCAGAAGGCTTTTGAGAGTGTTGACTGGAATACTCCTTTTGAAATACTGAAGGCTGCAAGGGTAAAATATAGAGAGTGAAATGCTATTTACAACTTATACAGAAATCAGTCGGCAGCTATAAAAGTCTAGAGAAATGAATGGGAAGCAGTGGTTGAGAAGGGGGTGTGATAGGATTGTAGCCTATACCAGACGTTATTCAATGTTAATGGAATGTAGTCGAATTAAATAAGGTGACGCTAAAGGAATTCGATTAGAAAACGAGACACTTAAGGTAGTAGATGAAATTCACTATCTCGTTAGCAAAAAAAACTGATGATGGCCGAAGTAGAGACTATATGAAATGTGGTCTACTATTGGTAAGAAAATGATTTCTGAAGAAATTTGTGAACATTAAATGTAGATTTAAGATGTAGCGGATGGGGGAGGGGGGATTACCGAAAAGAGAAAAAGAATTTCGTATAATTTGCACAAAACTTATTGTCAAAATTATTCGTTTTCATTCAATGAGAAGTTTCGATTGACAAGACTGTTCCTTATCCTTAACTGTCTCTCTCTGAGTTTGGCTTTCTATTAATTCGTATTGAAACTGTCACCCTCTAAATAAATTGTGCAATGCAATCTGACCAAATACTGAGAAAATAGAATGTCGTTGAACAATAACAAGAAAAATAACCAAGCCCAAATGAAACTGACTGCATTTAATCCACCACAAATGGCATGGAACTCAACCCATTTGTGGAATGAGAGCCCTATATGGTATCACCACACCCAAAACGACAGTGAAAGCGACTGCTGCTGACCGCCTGATTGCGGCTCCCGCACCATCGATGGCGCTCGCTGCAGCTCTGAAACCAGCCTACTCAGACTAATATTGCTCGTAAAACTCCTCTCTGTGACCTGCTCTCGTATCGTACCATGTGCGAGTGAGAAGAGCTGCTTGCCCACTGGTCACATAAAGACACAGTCTCACTACAAGCACACCACAATAAGGATCATTTCTAATGTCCACATGCTCTCAGAGCTTCTTAATTTCCCTACTCTGCTTACGGAGTGACGAATATACAGTTCCCTGAAACTAGCTGGTACATCTACTTGATAATCAATCGGAGTCTAGATGCCTCTCTATTGTGCTTAAGATGGTGCACACAGGGATACATTCTCTTCATTCTCGAAGAAGGCTCAGACCCAACTGCTCTTCATACAAAATTAACAGCTACGATATTGCAGAAGAACAGCAGAAGGACCACACTTCCTTGCCAATGCGCATGGCTCGTCTCTAAACGAGTGCACCCCTCCTACTTCGAGTCAGCTTTCCACCAGCTCTTACTAGTCCATTTGGGAGTGGACTGGAAATGTCCAGCAAAATTCCACTCCTTCCTAGTTTTTTAAAAGATTCAATGGCTGTATGGAGACGGGCAGAATCTGGAAATATGTATCATCCTCCGCGAGACTCTCCCATGTGTCGAACATAACGTCCCACAGTTGGTCAGGTGTGCATAGTGCCGGTCTCTGTCAGTGAAAGTTCATGTGATGTTTCATTCTGGCCCAAAAATTTTCGAAAGGATTCAAGTCCAGCGATCGAACTGATCACTGAATTACGTCGACGTCACGCTGTTGCAAAAACCATTGCTGAACGATTTGACTTGTGTGACTTGTGAGTTGTCCTGCTAGAACTCTGTCAATTCTTTGGGATTGCCTGTCCTCACAATGGCCACCATAGCATGTTTCATTATGTGCACTTACTGATCCACGTCCAGATGACCAATAAACTCGATGTACTGTCCCAGCTCTATCTAATGACATCCATCAACTGTACGAGACTCTGACGTGGCTAAAACGCAAATGTTACGGTCCGTATTACGAGTGCAGACCACAGAGGGAACATCCAGAACCGCAGCGGACGGTAAACGGAGCGGCAACGTTACATAAGAACGCAGCGAGCGCGCGCGGACCGCAGAGAGAACGCCTGCAATCGCAGGAAGAGGGATAGGGCCATTGTTGTTGTTGTTGTGGTCTTCAGTCCTGAGACTGGTTTGATGCAGCTCTCCATGCTACTCTATCCTGTGCAAGCTTTTTCATCTCCCAGTACCTACTGCAACCTACATCCTTCTGAATCTGCTTAGTGTATTCATCTCTTGGTCTCCCTCTACGATTTTTACCCTCCACGCTGCCCTCCAATACTAAATTGGTAATCCCTTGATGCCTCAGAACATGTCCTACCAACCGATCCCTTCTTCTGGTCAAGTTGTGCCACAAACTTCTCTTCTCCCCAATCCTATTCAATACTTCCTCATTAGTTATGTGATCTACCCATCTAATCTTCAGCATTCTTCTGTAGCACCACATTTCGAAAGCTTCTATTCTCTTCTTGTCCAAACTATTTATCGTCCATGTTTCACTTCCATACATGGCTACACTCCATACGAATACTTTCAGAAATGACTTCCTGACACTTAAATCTATACTCGATGTTAACAAATTTCTCTTCTTCAGAAACGCTTTCCTTGCCATTGCCAGTCTACATTTTATATCCTCTCTACTTCGACCATCATCAGTTATTTTGCTCCCCAAATAGCAAAACTCCTTTACTACTTTAAGTGCCTCATTTCCTAATCTAATTCCCTCAGCATCACCCGACTTAATTAGACTACATTCCATTATCCTTGTTTTGCTTTTGTTGATGTTCATCTTATATCCTCCTTTCAAGACACTGTCCATTCCATTCAACTGCTCTTCCAAGTCCTTTGCTGTCTCTGACAGAATTACAATGTCATCGGCGAACCTCAAAGTTTTTATTTCTTCTCCATGAATTTTAATACCTACCCCGAATTTTTCTTTTGTTTCCTTTACTGCTTGCTCAATATACAGATTGAACAACATCGGGGAGAGGCTACAACCCTGTCTTACTCCCTTCCCAACCACTGCTTCCCTTTCATGTCCCTCGACTCTTATAACTGCCATCTGGTTTCTGTACAAATTGTAAATAGCCTTTCGCTCCCTGTATTTTACCCCTGCCACCTTTAGAATTTGAAAGAGAGTATTCCAGTCAACATTGTCAAAAGCTTTCTCTAAGTCTACAAATGCTAGAAAGGTAGGTTTGCCTTTCCTTAATCTTTCTTCTAAGATAAGTCGTAAGGTCAGTATTGCCTCACGTGTTCCAGTGTTTCTACGGAATCCAAACTGATCTTCCCCGAGGTTGGCTTCTACTAGTTTTTCCATTCGTCTGTAAAGAATTCGTGTTAGTATTTTGCAGCTGTGACTTATTAAGCTGATAGTTCGGTAATTTTCACATCTGTCAACACCTGCTTTCTTCGGGATTGGAATTATTATATTCTTCTTGAAGTCTGAGGGTATTTCGCCTGTTTCATACATCTTGCTCACCAGATGGTAGAGTTTTGTCAGGACTGGCTCTCCCACGGCCGTCAGTAGTTCCAATGGAATATTGTCTACTCCGGGGGCCTTGTTTCGACTCAGGTCTTTCAGTGCTCTGTCAAACTCTTCACGCAGTATCGTATCTCCCATTTCATCTTCATCTACATCCTCTTCCATTTCCATAATATTGTCCTCAAGTACATCGCCCTTGTATAGACCCTCTATATACTCCTTCCACCTTTCTGCTTTCCCTTCTTTGCTTAGAACTGGGTTTCCATCTGAGCTCTTGATATTCATACAAGTCGTTCTCTGATCTCCAAAGGTCTCTTTAATTTTCCTGTAGGCGGTATCTATCTTACCCCTAGTGAGATAGGCCTCTACATCCTTACATTTGTCCTCTAGCCATCCCTGCTTAGCCATTTTGCACTTCCTGGCGATCTCATTTTTGAGACGTTTGTATTCCTTTTTGCCTGTTTCACTTACTGCATTTTTATATTTTCTCCTTTCATCAATTAAATTCAATATTTCTTCTGTTACCCAAGGATTTCTACTAGCCCTCGTCTTTTTACCTACTTGATCCTCTGCTGCCTTCACTACTTCATCCCTCAAAGCTACCCATTCTTCTTCTACTGTATTTATTTCCCCCATTCCTGTCAATTGCTCCCTTATGCTCTCCCTGAATCTCTGTACAACCTCTGGTTCTTTCAGTTTATCCAGGTCCCATCTCCTTAAATTCCCACCTTTTTGCAGTTTCTTCAGTTTTAATCTACAGGTCATAACCAATAGATTGTGGTCAGAGTCCACATCTGCCCCTGGAAATGTCTTACAATTTAAAACCTGGTTCCTAAATCTCTGTCTTACCATTATATAATCTATCTGATACCTTTTAGTATCTCCAGGGTTCTTCCATGTATACAACCTTCTTTCATGATTCTTAAACCAAGTGTTAGTTATGATTAAGTTATGCTCTGTGCAAAATTCTACCAGGCGGCTTCCTCTTTCATTTCTGTCCCCCAATCCATATTCACCTACTATGTTTCCTTCTCTCCCTTTTCCTACACTCGAATTCCAGTCACCCATGACTATTAAATTTTCGTCTCCCTTCACAATCTGAATAATTTCTTTTATTTCATCATACATTCCTTCAATTTCTTCGTCATCTGCAGAGCTAGTTGGCATATAAACTTGTACTACTGTAGTAGGTGTGGGCTTCGTATCTATCTTGGCCACAATAATGCGTTCACTATGCTGTTTGTAGTAGCTTACCCGCATTCCTATTTTCCTATTCATTATTAAACCTACTCCTGCATTACCCCTATTTGATTTTGTGTTTATAACCCTGTAGTCACCTGACCAGAAGTCTTGTTCCTCCTGCCACCGAACTTCACTAATTCCCACTATATCTAACTTCAACCTATCCATTTCCCTTTTTAAATTTTCTAACCTACCTGCCCGATTAAGGGATCTGACATTCCACGCTCCGATCCGTAGAACGCCAGTTTTCTTTCTCCTGATAACGACATCCTCTTGAGTAGTCCCCGCCCGGAGATCCGAATGGGGGACTATTTTACCTCCGGAATATTTTACCCAAGAGGACGCCATCATCATGTAATCATACAGTAAAGCTGCATGCCCTCGGGAAAGATTACGGCTGTAGTTTCCCCTTGCTTTCAGCCGTTCGCAGTACCAGCACAGCAAGGCCGTTTTGGTTATTGTTACAAGGCCAGATCAGTCAATCATCCAGACTGTTGCCCTTGCAACTACTGAAAAGGCTGCTGCCCCTCTTCAGGAACCACACGTTTGTCTGGCCTCTCAACAGATACCCCTCCGTTGTGGTTGCACCTACGGTATGGCTATCTGTATCGCTGAGACACGCAAGCCTCCCCACCAACGGCAAGGTCCATGGTTCATGGGGGGGGATAGGGCCATAGACACAGATATTGGACCAGGTCCACTCGATGAGCAGTCTTAGGTCGCATCCAATGAAGGTTACGAGCTACGTTACCGAAATATCATGCAAGTACGACACTGATATCCGGCAGAACACCCGACAACCCGAGATGGCATTAGATCGCAGGGAAAGCCTGAAGAATTACATCGCGTGAGTGATTGTGAACTGTTTGTGACCTTCCAGGCACACTGATCTCCTTCTTCAGTTGGAAGGCGTTTAAAAACACACGTTCCATACAGGTGTCAACTAACGCGTTTTCTTGCTCAGGCATCGACACCTTTCCTAACCCAGCCCTGGAAGCTGGCCATCAACCGTCTCTCGTGGTAGTAATTTCTTCACTTCTGGGCAAAGAGAAGTTGCCGCTTTACGCACACTGACTCTCTCATACAGAACGAGTCTTAGGATTCTAGCTCCCATATCCTGTGTACGGTGACATATACTGGCAGTAAATGACTGTCATAAACCTGTCTGTGGCGGAATGCGTTATCATTTTCAGCCTACTTCGGCTTGAAACACCCCACCAAACAATGAAAAATAAAAAACCAACTGTGGTGTCGAGAGGGGGCGGACGCTAAATATTTCATTGGAATTCCAAATACTCAAAACCTGGCATGCGGTTACCATGTAACTACACAGATTTACTCTAATTTGTAGATCTGACGCACAAGCATATCGGTTTTTCAGACAGATAAAAGTTCTATACCTAATTATATGCAATCACGGACAATCAGAGTTATCTAAACGTAATATTGTTACAGTAAGAAGAAAACAATTCCATTCCTAAAAGTGTGTTACGATTGGTGCTGTCGCCGGTGCCAGCGCATGTTACATTACCAGCGATACGAGCTCTACAATACCGAAGGCACACGGGATTTTCAAGACATGGGAACAGTCTTGTTTTGTCGATTCTGTGTGAGATTTACAGTCATTCACAAAGTACATCTTTAAATTCAAATCAGTACGCTAAATTTCATATACCTTCGCATCCTTGCTTTTGCTCAAGAAACTTCCATGGAACTGGTTGAATGTTATGTCTCAAGATTGTTCTCCTCTCAGACCGTTAATATATACACTATCCCTCTCTGCACTAATATTGGCCACTGACTTGTACCAAAACGTTACACTAAACCTCTAACAATAATATTACATGGCTACTTCAGGGGATATCGACTAGATCCTCTCTGCTTGTCGGTCATTTTGCCGTACACATAACGCTAACCGCTGTCACGGTAAATACTCTCGTATTTCACTTGGAAAAAGCGAAAAATATTGTGTATTTTTCTTAATGTCATATACATATTCCCCCCCCCCTCATAAAATAAGAAAATCGTACTGCATAGAGAAAAGAATCAAATTATTCCGTATGTAAAATGCTATACATTGAAATTACTATATAGGGTTGTCACTAAAGGATGACTCAGTTTCAGTAGTATATTACAACAGTGCAATTCCGATTTTCTTACAACAAATCAAACATAAAACTGAAGGGTAACTAACATAATTTTTCTCACAAGTCTTCTGTATATGCACCTTAAGTTATACGGCACAGATCATACCTAAAATTTAATTCATCTCACACTTTGGATTAATGAAAGCAGCAGCTTATTAAGTTCTGTGTATCAACTCTGGCAAATAATAGGTAGTGGTGGAAAGTAGACAGAATCCTTTATCATGCCCCAAAGAAAAAGAATCGCGTACCATAACGTCTGGTAGACTTAGAGGAAAGCGGAAAAGAGGTCTAGCGTATTGACCGTAATACCAATCCAGCACACAGGGACTTAAAGGTTCAGCCACTCTTGTGCAAAGTCATGCAAAGGCACTCGGGGAACATAACTTATTGTGCCGGACAAATGTAGGAACACACTAACACCTACTGACGTTACGACGTATCTTACAAGAGAACATCACCAACGTGACCTCATATTTTAAGGAGAAGAAAACTAACTTGCGAGATATCAGTTCCAGAAATCAATCCCTCGTCAAAATTTTGACATTGAGAAACACAGTACGCAATCATGGCTTTCTGAAAGTGCAGTATTTAAACTTTCGTGCTAAGCGATCGAATTACGGTGAAGTAACACATTTGTGAACTAATTTTTCCACATTTGTAAGATGCTCTGTTCACTGCGTCAAAGTGAGCAGTTCCTAACGTTTTGCTGATACCACACAGCTTTTTGTCTTGAACATACTTGCGTCGTGATTCACAAATGCAGTTCATAGAATGAAACGATTGAGTCTCTCATTAAATAAGTAGCGTAGCGCTATCTGATTATTAACATTACTGTCACACGTTTTCTTTTTTGTTTTTTAATTCTAAAGCTGGCACTGCTGAAGTGAACGAAATCTGTAGGATATGCGCTTTTATTCAACATGAATGGCATTATGAAACTGTAAATCGAAAATCACTAATTTCATTTCATAATATTTCTTCACTTCTTTAGGATTATTCATTCTGATTTCGAGGCACATATCGCGAGAGCATAAATAGGAGAATATTGTTAAAATAATATTGACCTTGCATGTGCTTAAGGTTGACATAGCAGATACCCACATTAGTAATTACATTTAACGTACAATAATACTGGATGTCGAACAAAATTTCAAAACACGTAGGGCATATTTGTTCACATCCTCCCTCGACTTCAACATGTCACAGATAGGAATAGTTCTGGCTGTCGCTCGGCTGTATAGCACATCACGCTCGGGCTTTAGGCTGCTGCAGTGGGATGGAGCGAGTAACAAACAACCGGAGCGCACTTAAGTTTCAAAGCTGTAGATAAGGAAGGCAGTAACTACCTACTGTCAGAATAATGGCCCAAATTTCACGCGGATCGATTCTTAGGCCTAATATCTTGCAAGTTTGTGATACTTCCTTTTTAGAAGATCGACTGAATAGACGAATATCTACGTTTGTACCATCTTTAGATTTGGAGGAAGCTTAGGAGAACGTTCGCTATAATATAGTCATTCAGATTCTCAAGGTAGCGAGTATAATACAATTTTTGCACACACGAGACCGTTGTTACAAAAGTGGGAAGGCTGAATGTATGATAAGGACTCAGAAGGGAGTGATATAGGATCGTCCTTTCTCTTCTAGTTTATTAATTGTGTACATTCGAACCCCAATAGAGAGAACTAGGGAGAAATTCGGCGAAGGAAATAATGTTCATAGAGTAGAAACAAAAACTTAGCGGCTCGAGGATGATATTGTAATTTCTGTCCGAGACATGAAAGGATTGGAGGAGCAGTTGAACTTAATGAAATATAAATTGAAGTATTGAGAATTTTTGCTGGCGGTATTTATGACAAGTTTAACCTTGTATGGAAGAGTAACTAGGACGATAATTAGCTCAGACAAGAAGACAATGGTAGCCACTGAAATGGGGAGCTGCAAAGTAATGCTGAATAACAAATGGGTAGACGATGTAACTAATCTGAAAGTACTCAATTGTGGGGGAAAAAAAGGAATTTCTGGCACAGTTGCACCAAAAGGAAGCATCGACTGAAAAGAAACATCCAGGCTTCGAGGAATAGTCAGTCTGGAAATTCAGTATTTCGAGATCATCAATGCCAAGAGGGATCCGAGAATATAAAATTTCAGGCATTTCCTCTCACAACGACCAACGCAGTGGCTGACAACCTTCACTTAATATCCGAGAGTAGCAGCGTTACCGTAGAATCGTCAGTGGTAATAGCAAAGCAACGCTGAACGAAGCAATCGGAGAAATTGTGGAGGGACGTAGGACAGTGCGGTGAAATTTAGCGTCCATCGACTATGGCAGTAGATGCTCTTTGCTAACAGCTGGACGTCGGCTGCAGTGCCTCTCGTGGGCTTGGGACCGTATTGGTTGGACCCTAGACTACTGGAAAACTGTGGCCTTCTCAGATGGGTCTCGATTTCAGTTGGGAAGAGCTGACGATAAAGTTCGAATGTGGCCATAGAGCCAAGTTATTAGCAAGGCACAGTGCATACTGGCGTTGGTTCCACAAAAGTGTCAGCTGTGCTTACATGAAATGGACTGGATCCTCTGGTAGTACTGAACCGATCATTGACTGGAAATTGTTATGTTCGGCTACTTGGAGACCATGTGCTCCTATTCATGGACTACATGTCCCCAAAAAACAGTAGAGTTTTCGTGGATGACAATGCGATATGTTACTGGCCCACAATTCTTAATCACTGGTATTAAGAACATTCTGGACAGTTAGAGCGAATGATTTGACCAGTCGGATCACCCGACGCGGAACATAGCTGAGAGGTCAATTTCTGCATAAAATCATGCAATTATGGACGGCTATAGAGGCAGAATTTCTCAATGTTTCTGCAGGGGACTCCCCACGATTTTTGAATCCATGCCATGTTGGGTTCGTACACTACTCTCTGCAGAAGGGGTACCTTTGTGGTATTATTATGAAGATTTTACCAGCCGGATGTTCTACTGTTGGTTTCTAAAAGTTTTATACAAACGTGCAAATGACATTTGTTTACTGTGTGCTGCGTAATGGAATCCTTAATGAAAAAGAGAACATTCCACTATCCACCTCCAGCTGAAACATACAATCGAAAACACGCTGTATCTGCCTATAGATGTTCATCCAAATTCACAAAACGTGTCGTGAATAGTAATGAAGATGATAGAATCCCAATGGCTTTAAATATTTTGCGTGGAAAGGTATGTTTACCTAACTGTTTTAACGGCAAGTCTTTCACTATGAGATATTTTCAGAGAAGCAAATCTAATTGCAGTATGCTTTAAATCATTATTTCATCAGATACTTAGTTCCCAAAATTGCAAGTTTCGAAAATTCCACCATATGCATCTGTTCACATTCACGCTCGTGTAGGTAAAATGGGCAGTCCGGTGTTGTCGCCAGATGCTCACTTAACATCAAAATTCAATTACGAGCGATCTGTCGGTTGCAAAGGAACGTGCAGCTATTGTGCAAATTAAGGTGATTTTTTTTCTTTATGTGATGTTGTCGTCGATACCCGTAAGCACAAAAACTTTTCACCCAGTTGGCGTACACAAAATTCACCATTTTTCACGTTTACTGATCAACCGTTTTACCGTGTGATAAAAAATATGAGACACACCATCAGTATGTTACTGCTAGTAGTCACACAGTGAATAAAATCTGTATCTCCCTTTTCGTTTCGTGGTTAGAAGCCTCCACGCACGACGTTTATTACTGTTCAGATTTTTCCACGTAGTGATGGATCCATTTTCCTCCTCACTATAAGTAACGAGCATGAGATGTACATAAACTTGTATTTACTGTTCGTTACTAATACATTATGCACTTTTTTACAATTTCCATGTGTTTCACATTCGTTGGTCATCCTATAGTTAGATAACTGTAAAATAATTCTCCCTTATGGTTGGAGTCAGCTCCCCGTCTCTCACCTGTTGAATCTTGGGATGAATATCTGCAGGAAACAGACCATCCAAAACAACGCATTTGAAGAAACTAAAACAGGATCACTATCTTGAAAACAGTTCTACGTGTCTAATTATCATATCAGGTTAATACTGTTATATAACACTGAGCAACATACACCATCAACGCGTAAAAACTACTTTATAAGTATAAAAAGTACAACTGGTTTAGGCTACGAAATCCCGCTTGTGTACGTCTACCTGCGATGCACGAATGTGAAAGCCTGTGTATTTCATTGGCTACTAAAGCCACATCACTCTTTACACGAAATGATACGTAATGATGTCGACAATAACGAATTAAGCACGTTTTATCTGATACAGAGCTGATGTAACACAGCGTGGTTAAAGATCTCCACCGATGTCTCTTAATTTTATTCCTCATTTCAAAGCGCACGTTATTTCCGTTTAAAAGTCATCGAGTCATAGTTTTCTTTTAACATTCCAGCCACCTGTTGTAGGAAATTTGGAGGCCAATATAAAAGAGAGCGCATCAAGAACTCACTATCTAAGAGATGGAGCTGGCGTCTTAGCTACAAGGGCGACCCCTACTAACAGCCATAGGCTCGCTCGCCAGCAGCCTAGCGCCTCACTTGTCCACGACATCACAAAGCTAGCAGTGACTCGCGTCATTATCGAGCTGTCCATTGGGTGCAGATGACGTGACTTATTGTTTAGTGCAGGAAATTTTCTTTTTAGCTTCGATCTGTCTACAGACATGGATTTATTCTCTTTTTTGCTAAGTATTTTTGGTAAGTACCATTACTCAATGAATAATTTCTTTCTACTACTCCAATTTTGATTTGAGCTTCCGAATTATTGGTTGTTGTACACAGTGTATGAAATTTTTTGAATCGATTCCTCAGACTACTTTTGCATATATCAGCTTCTCAAACCAATTTTCGTATGTAATGAATGTATTGGGTTGCAGTGAAGGCGATTTACTATGGAAATAATTTTGAAACCTTAGTGACAGGATCAGTGATAGCAGGCTCAGAATAAATCTTCTAAAAACATAAACCGAGACAACTTTTTTAAAACTTATGCATATGATAAACTAGTTGATACCTTAAACAAATATTTTTCGTCGTTTTAATATAGCTGAATGGTCATAACTAAATGCAGTCTACTCACATACAGGATAGGACTCTTTATGGTCCCCTATAATGAACAATGATCTTATTTACAGTTTGTATTGATTGCTACAGTAATATTGTGACAAATTGTAAGGAAAGTGAAAAAGTTACCCGATTTTAATTTTGTGTGGGTACTTACAGACTTCTTTCTATTTCAGTTTTTACAGCTGTACTTAAGGAGCCTACCACAAATTCTGGGAATTTCACAACCGTCGTTCCTGGATATGAGCTGCCTGATCATCAATTTGAGTAAGTACTACATAGCATATTCTTACCATTTATGGTTGTTCTAGTAGCTTCATATGAATATTACTCAGTTTTGTACAGGAATGAATGGACTTTGGCATTAAGTTAATTGAATCCCTAAGTGTACACGATAGATTCTAAGCAAAAGCCTCTCAAAGGGCAGAGAAATAGCTGTATATCTATGAGGTATAATGACCATGTAGGTTGTAGTCATTTTATTTTATTTATGAATTGGCATTTGGCTAATAAGCAATACCAGCTAGCAAGTTACAACCTCCTTTTACATATTAATCAGTGCTTAATGTAACAATTTCTTATAATTTAATGACACTGGAAAATGAGTTATGTTTACTGCTGTACATAAAGTCATCACAATTATTTGTTTATGTTGTGTGCTGGGACAATTATACATAACGATAATCACTTCTGTTTATTACTGATTTCATCTGCCTAATGTCAAAATGAATTGCACATCAAATTATAGTTAATGGTTACAGAGGAACTATTTCTTAAAAGAAACGAAACTGAGAGCTGTGTACATACTACATATAACAAAAACGCTGTAAAGCTAAGAAAAGTCATACACTTCACTTCCTGCCATCTTAATTGACAAGCTGGTATGGGTGGTCCATTACATGGGATACGCATTACAAGAGTTTCTCATGGTTTGGTGCACTCTTTATACTCTCAAACACAGACAGTGCTACTAGGTTTGACAGTCATGAGGGTGATATATAGTTGTAGCTGCCTCTATGACACTACTCTTATGTCTACATTGTTCAACATTACATAGAACTATCGAAGTTTTCTACTACTGTAGGATCATTTTACAGCTATATTCCATTTTATATAGAATGTTCTAATACCATTCGATAAGGAAATTCATTTTCTAATTAATAAATTCTCTTATCTGATTTGAAAATTATCATTATGTCAGCACTGTTATTTATTTAATATATTTTAGTAGCTATAGTGATGTTTAGTTTCTCTGTCATTGAAGTTAGCTAATTTCGCTCAAACCTTACTAATAATTTTACTTCTCTGGGTTTCAGGAATGTTGCAGTCTTCAGTCAAGTATCGAAAGCATCATTGACTGTAGATAATACCCCAGTATCTGCTGACATGGGGGACTTCACTGAACAGTATGACGAACTTGATTTGACCAAGGAGACTACAGTTATTCAGACCACTAACACACTGAGATCTGAAGTGGAAACTGTGGAGCATATCCAAATGTATACCATAGACACATTTGTTGCTGGAATGGGACACCTCAAACAAGGTTATGATGAGTACAGTGTGACAACAGAACAAGCTGAAATGGGCACACTTACCCCTCAATCAGAGGGCAATACAACAGTAGGAAATGACACATCAGTATTACATATGGAAAACAAGCCGTTGTGTGTATCTACCAATTTTCTCAAATTAACCACAATCATGATAATATTACTCGGTGCTGCTCTAATCATAGCTTCTATCTGGAGAATGTGGAGCTACTATTTTAGATTCCTCTCTGTTGAGTATAATATTAAATACACAATCCAGTATAGTAATGGAGAATTCCTTACTGTCGAATATCATGATACAGTTACTGTTTAGAGTCCTTAAAATTCCCCCTCCACACACTTATCCATCACACACCCAGAAACAAACACCTCCCCTCCTCTGCTCCACCACACTTAGTTTTTGATCACCTCTCATCCTTTATCCTTCTGCCCCTATCCATACTTTCTGATTGATTCATTACTGCATATGTAAACACACACATGTCCCCCCTCAACACACACGAAAATATACGAAATTCGAAAATCCTCTTCAGTCGACAACAGTGTCATAGTGGATACAGTTATGTTCAATTTCTTTGACCCTTGTATCACAGAGAACAGTTGTACTTCTGAAATCTGCATTCTACTAGCTAAATTAAGTGTATGTGAAGTGAATTATGATGTGAAGAGTGTAATTTTCTGGGGCTATCACATGAGCTCCTAGTATTCTGTCTAGTCAATGTTACGACCTGCACGTTTCTAAATTACCCTTGTCCAGTTCATGAAAACGGAGAATATAGGTAAACTAACAATTTCAGGTGAATATGAGATTGTCACACAACGTGTTACACAAAGAAAATGACTGTTTGACTAAAGTGGCTGAATATACAGTTTTGTCAATATTATGACTTTCAGTTTTATGTTGAATGTAAGCAACTTTTGAGTAGTTACAGTTGTAAAATTTTGTTTATTCTATTTATAAGTATTATAATGCAATATATTTTACTAATACATTTAGTAGAAAATGAAAATGTTTACAGAATGTTTTTTAAAATGAAAGATTGTTTTACAACAGCACTAAGCCAGGTTACCTCTTTTGCTTTGACATTTAATGTATACAACATTTGTGTAGTTACAGCTATGAATTTGTAGTGGTTGTATACGAAAATAAATAGATTTTGAATAATTTCTATTGACTTAAACTTCATTATCAGCCCTCCACATGCTGTTGTGAGCTGACGGCAATTCTTATTAAATGTATTACCATCCCTTATGCGTTTTAACAGAAGAGACATTATGGATGTTGTGAACATCGCTTATGAACGTCCTTTCATAATGAAATTTATCATTTTTCTCTAATTGTGTGTGGAATGGACATAACACAAAGCTCCAAATTAGCCTCAAAAATGATGTTACTTATCAGCGATCAGTGAGGGGAATGGAATGTTAGGTCAATGATGGAAGGAGTGAGGGAGAGACTGTTGTCATAGTATAATGAGCATATCTAGGTAAATATTATACTGTATTAAACATATGTCTTCATGTAGATGCTAAAGAAGTCATCATAACTATCTACATCCACTAAGTGCACACTTCCTGAACAACTTTAATGAAGAAGTGGAACCATATAAACACGTGTCTAAGCACTGTCAGCAAAATAATAATTTAATCATCTATCCTGGAATGTAGATACATGCTGCAGATGTTTCATTTAATGCAATGGAAATGATGCAAGTAACATCCACTTTCTTGATTTGCAGATATATTAATTTTATTATAAAATAATTCTCACATTGAATTATATTTCTTTTACTTCTGCTGTCATATATATTACAGTTTGATGTTAGTGATGACGATACTCCGTGAACTGTCTTTCTAAGGCTTAATTTTCTATTTCTCATAGGATGTCTGATCCTGTACCTGAATGAGAAATGTTTGACTTCTGTAATTTCACTTAAACTTCATTTTATGATAATAACAGCTAAGCAAAGAGATCAGACATTGTTTCAGGTGACCAGATTAGATAAAAATTTTTTGATTAATGGTCATCAACAACCAGAAATGAAAATGGAATCACAGCTGAAAAATCATTCCAGTTGTAGATAATGCATATATTACAGTTTGCCTACTGCAGTTTATGTGATTTAACATGTATTATAGTATTAGCTATAGCAACTGATGTTTGAATAAGTAAATTGTTAATTTCATGGGGCAAAGCTCAGTGCATACAGAACCCAAAGACAAAATTATCAGACTAATATTTTATTAAAATATTATGATGTAATGAACCGTTAGGTAATACTGATAAAATTGTATTACTGATAGCACAAAGCTGTCTTAGAAATTTTATACTGAGCAATCTAATGCTGAATGGTGCTTGCTGTGACTCTTATGTAGGTAGACGTATTTTCTAGGATTTCTACAAATCTGGAACTATACTCTGGGTTTTTACAAAGAACATTTGCAACTTAGAAAAGGAAATGACATTAATTTGTGAGGTATCTCTTTTCACAAAGAATATCTGTAACTGAGAAAAGAAAATGAGATTAATGTGTTAGGTATCATACTGAGCTTGTGAAAATTGCTGTTTAGCAATGTAGGAAATTCAACTGTTGAAAAACAGAAACTCTCGTGCAACATTTTGCGTTAACTGGTAGAGACTTATTAAACAGGAGCTCTAGGTTTAACCACACCCACTCCAGAATGAGAAATGTCATTCACCTCTACGATAACATATTAATTGCTAGACATTCCGTGCTAATTAGCACGGAATGTCATCATGGCTTCGGGCGACGTGTTCTAAACTGTATTTATTATTTACGTGCTAAACGTATTGTTATAACTTTTATGTTTAAAGTAACGTTTCCTCATAAGGCTTTGAAAATTCAGGATGTTATTTCCTATCTGTGACTTAATCCATTTCGCACTGCGGATTTACATTCCAGCCACAGCAATGAAGCAACATTCATAACTCGGCAATGATTATTAGATTAATTCTCTTTAAACGTAAAAATAATAACAACAACACATCTGTCAGGCAAGTAACAAACAAGGTCTACTCAGGACGGGTGAGGTGTAGCAGTGATTATATGCTCTATTAATACACACTTGCTGCTGATTTTTGTTGTCCCCCACAGGACACCCATTACGCAAAAATTGAAAGAATACAGAAAACATCTGTTCGAGGTGAAACAGCAGTGGCAAAAAACCTTTGGAACCTAAACAAATTTAATGACATTGTGTTCTACCAAGAAGTGGACTATCCTTAATTCATTATTATTATATGCAAGCACAGGAACGTAGCTTAAAACTCCATTTGGATAAAAAAAGTGAAGTACAAAGTATTGATTTTTGAATGTCCATTCCATTGAGAGTCTCCCTTGAGGTAAATATCTTTCCTTTCCCTGTACAGTAATTAATAGTTTCTCAATCAAACGCATTATTATTATGCCTATATCTTGTTCACTAATGTTGCTTCAAAAAATACATTCTGCTATGGACTAAACTATCGTGTTACTGAAATGTCACGGATTGCGAGGCCCCTCCCGCCAGAGGTTCGAGTCCTCCCTCGGGCATGCGTGTGTGTGTTGTTCTTAGTATTAATTAGTTTAAGTAGTGCGTAATTCTAGTTACCGATGACCTCAGCAGTTTGGTCCCTTAGAAATTCACATTCACTTGATCATTCTTTGTGGTATCTGTGGAAATTGAAAAAAATATTATTCTAATCCTACTAAATGAATGGAGAGAGACTATGACTACATTTCTCCCTGTTCTCCATTCACACGTAGTGTTTGTCCGTCAAAAATGGAACAACACCGTCAGGCGAGATAAGAGCTAGGTGTCGCAATACCATATTCCAGATAATATCCATAGCGAAATTTCAGGCTAATGTACAATTCACAGGTATGATGTTTGTGCACCATAAGTAAAAGTCGAGCTCGCGAGTATCATGCAGTTTTATACCAAGATGTGATACTTTGCATTTGTCCACGATAACATTTTACAAAGCAGGCCGCCGCTTGTTATCAGTAGACTAGCGTCTACATCTACATCTGCATCTACATTTATACTCCGGAAGCCACCCAACGGTGTGTGGCGGAGGGCACTTTACGTGCCACTGTCATTACCTCCCTTTTCTGTTCCGGTCTCGTATGGTTCGCGGGGAGAACGACTGCCGGAAAGCCTCCGTGCGCGCTCGAATCTCTCTAATTTTACATTCGTGATCTCCTCGGGAGGTATAAGTAGGGGGAAGCAATACAGGGTGATTCAAAAAGAATACCACAACTTTAAAAATGTGTATTTAATGAAATAAAAATAATATAACCTTCTGTTATACATCATTACAAAGAGTATTTAAAAAGGTTTTTTTCACCCAAATTCAAGTTCAGAGATGTTCAATATGGCCCCCTCCAGACACTCGAGCAATATCAACGCGATACTCCAACTCATTCCACACTCTCTGTAGCATATCAGGCGTAACAGTTTGGATAGCTGCTGTTATTTCTCGTTTCAAATCATCAATGGTGGCTGGGAGAGGTGGCCGAAACACCATATCCTTAACATACTCCCATAAGAAAAAATCGCAGGGGGTAAGGTCAGGGCTTCTTGGAGACCAGTGATGAAGTGCTCTGTCACGGGCTGCCTGGCGGCCGACCCATCGCCTTGGGTAGTTGACGTTCAGGTAGTTACGGACAGATAAGTGCCAATGTGGTGGCGCTCCATCCTGCTGAAATATGAATTGTTGTGCTTCTTGTTCGAGCTGAGGGAACAGCCAATTCTCTAACATTTCCAGATACTGTAGTCCAGTTACAGTAGCACCTTCGAAGAAAAAGGGACCTAAAACTTTATTGGCTGAAATGGCACAGAAAACGTTCACCTTAGGCGAGTCACGTTCATACTGAGTTGTTTCCCGTGGATTCTCAGTGCCCCATATACAGACATTGTGACGGTTGACTTTCCCGTTAGTGTGGAAAGTTGCTTCATCACTAAACACAATCTTTGAAACGAAAGATTCATCTGTTTCCATTTGAGCAAGGATAAAATCACAGAAATCGATTCTTTTAATCTTATCAGCTGCAGACAGTGCTTGAACCAATTTCAGATGATAAGGTTTCATAACCAACCTTTTTCGTAGAACTCTCCATACAGTTGATTGTGGAATTTGCCGCTCTCTGCTAGCTCTGCGAGTCGATTTTCCTGGTCTGCGATGCTGGATGCGTGCTACATTTTCATCACTCGTTCTCGGCCGTCCAGAACTTTTCCCTTTGCACAAACACCCATTCTCTGTAAACTGCTTATACCAACGTTTAATACACCACCTATCAGGAGGTTTAACACCATACTTCGTTCGAAATGCACGTTGAACAACTGTCGTAGATTCACTTCTGCCGTACTCAATAACACAAAAAGCTTTCTGTTGAGCGGTCGCCATCTTAGCATCAACTGACTCTGACGCCTAGTCAACAGCGCCTCAAGCGAACAAATGTACAACTAAATGAAACTTTATAGCTCCCTTAATTCGCCGACAGATTGTGCTTAGCTCTGCCTTTTGTCGTTGCAGAGTTTTAAATTCCTAAAGTTGTGGTATTCTTTTGAATCACCCTGTATATTCGATACCTCATCCAGAAACGCAGCCTCTCGAAACCTGGACAGCAAGCTACACCGCGATGCAGAGCGCCTCTCTTGAAGAGTCTGCCACTTGAGTTTGCTAAACATCTCCGTAATGCTATCACTCCTACCAAACAACCCCGCGACGAAACGCGCCGCCCTTCTTTGTATCTTCTCTATCTCCTCCGTCAACCCGACCTGGTACGGATCCCAAACTAATGAGCAATACTCAAGTATATTTCGAACGAGTGTTTTGTAAGCCACCTCCTTTGTTGATGGACTACATTTTCTAAGGACTCTCCAAATGAATCTCAACCTGGTACCCGCCTTACCAACAATTAATTTTGTGTGATAATTCCACTTCAAATCGTTCCGCACGCATACTCCCAGATATTTTACAGAAGTAACTGATACCATTGTTTGTTCCACTATCATATAATCATACAATGAACGATCCTTCTTCTATGTATTCGCAATACATTACATTTGTCTATGTTAAGGGTCAGTTGCCACTCCCTGCACCAAGTGCCTATCCGCTGCAGATCTTCCTGCATTTCGCTACAAATTTCTAATGCTGCAACTTCTCTGTATACTACAGCATCATCCACGAAATGCCGCATGGTACTTCCGACACTATCAACTAGGTCATTTATATATATTGTGAAAAGCAATGGTCCCATAACACTCCCCTGTGGCACGCCAGAGGTTACTTCATCGTCTGTAGACGTCTCTCCATTGAGAACAACATGCTGTGCTCTGTTTGCTAAAAACTCTTCAATCCAGCCACAAAGCTGGTCTGATATTCCGTAGGCTCTTACTTTGTTTATCAGGCGACAGTACAGACATGAATCAAAAGCCTTCCGGAAGTCAAGGAAAATAGCATCTACCTGGGAGCCTGTATCTAATATTTTCTGGGTCTCATGAACAAATAAAGCGAGTTGGGTCTCACACGATCGCTGTTTCCGGAATGTATGTTGATTCCTACAGAGTTGATTCTGGGTTTCCAGAAACGACATGATACGAGAGCAGAAAACATGCACTAAAATTCTACAACAGATCAACGTCAGAGATTTAGGTCTTTAGTTTTGCGCATCTGCTCGACGACCCTTCTTGAAGACTGGGACAACCTGTGCTCTTTTCCAATCTTTTGGAACCTTCCGTTCCTCTAGAGACTTGCGGTACACGGCTGTTAGAAGGGGGGAAGTTCTTTCGCGTACTCTGTGTAGAATCGAGTTGGTATCCCGTCAGGTCCAGTGGACTTTCCTCTGTTGAGTGATTGCAGTTGCTTTTCTATTCATTAGACACCTATTTCGATGTCAGTCATTTCTTTCTTTGTGCGAGGATTTAGAGAAGGAACTGCAGTGCGGTCTTCCTCTGTGAAACTGCTTTGGAAAAAGGTGTTTAATATTTCAGCTTTGCGCGTGTCATCCTCTGTTTCAATGCCATCATCATCCCGGAGTGTCTGGATATGCTGTTTCGAGTCACTTACTGATTTAACCTGAGACCAGATTTCCTAGGATTTTCTATCAAGTCGGTACATAGAATTTTACTTTCCCGGAGGGGTCAGGGATTTTCTCTGCCTCGTGATGACTGGGTGTTGTGTAATGTCCTTAGGTTAGTTAGGTTTAAGTAGTCTAAGTTCTAGGCGACTGATGACCATAGATGTTAAGTCCCATAGTGCTCAGAGCCATTTGAACCAATTTTACTTTCGAATTCACTGAACGCTTAAAGCATAGCTCTCCTTATGCTAACTTTGACGTCGTTCAGCTTCTGTTTGTCTGTGAGGTTTTGGCTGCGTTTCAACTTGAAGTGAAGCTCTCTTTGCTTTCGCAGTAGTTCCCTAACTTTGTTGTTGAACCACGGTGGCTTTTTCCCGTTCCTCACAGTTTTACTCGGCACGTACCTGTCTAAAACACTTTTTAAGATTGCCTTGAACTTTACCATAAACACTCAACATTGTCAGTGTCGCAACAGAAATTTTCGTTTTGATCTGTTAGGTAGTCTGAAATCTGCCTTCTATTACTCTTGCTAAACAGATAAACCTTCCTCCCTTTTTTATATTCCTAGTTACATCCATATTCAGGGATGCTGCAACGGCTTTATGATCACTGATTCCCTGTTCTGCGCTTACAGAGTCGAAAAGTACGGGTCTGTTTGTTATCAGTAGGTCCAAGATGTTAGCTCCAAGAGTCGGTTCTCGCTTTAATTGCTCGAGGTATTTTTCGGATAGTGCACTCAGTAAAATGTCACTCGATGCTCTGTCCCTACCACCCGTCCTAAACATCTGAGTGTCCCAGTCTATATGTGGTGAATTGAAATGTCCACCTAAGACTATAACATGCTGATAAAATTTATGTGAAATATATTCCAGATTTTCTCTCAGTTGTTCTGCCACTAATGCTGCTGAGTCGGGAGGTCGGTAAAAGGAGCCAATTATTAACCTAGCTCGGCTTTTGAGGGTAACCTCCACCCATAATAATTCACAGGAACTATTCCCTTCTCATTCACTACAGGATAAACTACTACTAACAGTGACAAACACGCCACCGCCAGTTGCATGCAATCTATCCTTTCTAAACAACGTCTGTGTCTTTGTCAAAATTTCGGCAGAATTTATCTCTGACTTCAGCCAGCTTTCCGTCCCTATAACGATTTCAACCTCAACTTGAAGTTCCGGTACCTTACCAATGCAGCTTCGACAGTTTACAATTACAATACCGATTGCTGCTTGGTCCCCGTATGTCTTGACTTTGCCCCGCCTCCTTTGATACTGTTGCCCTATCTGTACTTGCCCGAGGCCATCTAACCTAAAAAACCGCCCAGTCCACGCCACACAATCCCTGCTACTCGTGTAGCCGCTTGCTGCGTGTAGTGGACTCCTGACCTATCCAGCGGAACCCGAAACCCCACCATCCTATGGCGCAAGTCGAGGAATCTGCAGCCCACGCGGTCGCAGAACCGTCTCCGCCTCTGATTCAGACCCTCCACTCGGCTCTGTACCAAAGGTCCGCAGTCAGTCCTGTCGACGATGCTGCAGATGGTGAGCTCTGCTTTCATCCCGCTGGCGAGACTGGCAGTCTTCACCAAATCAGATAACCGCCGGAAGCCAGAGAGGATTTCCTCCGATCCATAGCGACACACATCATTGGTGCCGACATGAGCGACCACCTGCAGTTGGGTGCACCCTGTACCCTTCATGGCATCCGGAAGGACCCTTTCCACATCTGGAATGACGCCCCCGGTATGCACACGGAGTGCACATTGGTTTTCTTCCCCTCTCTTGCTGCCATATCCCTAAGGGGCCCCATTACGCGCCTGACAATAGAGCTCCACACAGAAGTACAAGTTGCAGTAGGAGTCGTCTAATGGTTCCAGTTTTCCCCCCTCACTTCAGGTCAACGACGATATTGACATCCCTCTCTAATATCTGCATCTGATATGTGTGCCAGTGACATAACGTTCATGACGTGTTTACTACAAAGTCCCAGAAACAAACAGAAGCTAACTACATACAAAGGATTCAGACACATTAATCAGTATGAACTTGTAAGTGGCTACAAAGTCCCAGAAACAAACAGAAGCTAAGTACATACAAAGGATTCAGACACATTAATCTGTATGAACTTGTAAGTGAGGCGCTAGAAATAGTTTGTGGGACCATTTCTGTTTCCCTCTCTGACCTTACCGGAAAATTTCATGGATTGATTAACAAAAATACTCAATTATAAGACGAATAAGCTCCCCTACACACCGGAAAACTAGAAGCAAGCCTGTAACTGATGAACTGCAGAGCTGCTGCACAGCGGGCGTAGAAACCACGCCTTACACCATAAAGGCTGCCATCTGACCGTTGGCCAACGTTCGTTATTGCCAGTACTTGTAAACAACGAGTATTATCGATACTCTTCTAACTGC
Organism: Schistocerca serialis cubense; assembly: GCF_023864345.2. NCBI lineage: Eukaryota > Metazoa > Arthropoda > Insecta > Orthoptera > Acrididae > Schistocerca > Schistocerca serialis. Next base: position 475,643,699 of record NC_064640.1, read on the forward strand.
GAGTGCAGTGAAAAAGAAGTAATTGTCAGAAATAGAAGTTTGCAGGGCAGCAGCGTTTGAGGTTTGAACGTACAAAAATGCTGCTGATTGTGTACTAACCTCACAAACACAACAAAACAAAAGTTAACTCTGATTTTTCTTTGACAATATTAACAGTCAAGCACGTGGTTGATGACGCTGTTGTAAGGTGTCACAAAAGGGGATGGTCACAGACACGAACATTTACTCTATTTGGAACAGCATTACGTCGTAGGTTTGTTTTTTCTCCTGTCACAGTAAATGCCACACCCTATTTGTTAGGATTTTGAGTTGAATATGCCTTCGCTTCAAATTATAAAATTTTAACATACTTGAAGGAATATTAGAGTTATTAGACAGTATGTTACTCATGGCAGCTCGGACTCGCAATGATTCTGAAACAAGCTTATAATTCTAATAATGCAACTGGCGGAGAAAATATCCTCGTCTTGTGCAGTTCTTTGTGCTATAAGCAGCATCAGTCACTAATGAACTGATACCTAGATCATCAAAATCTCTTTCTACTCGTACAAAATATTGCATGTAATACTTGCGGAATAGTTTGTAGCTACCCAAATGCCGTTTCGTACAGTCGGAGTAGTATCAGACGAGCGTACTCTAGGAGTAGTATCCGAAAAGCGATAGTTTTCCTAAAGTAATACATTTAATCGGAGATGAAGACATTTGGGGTGCGTTCTTTTACGTGGCTTGTCTCTCAGGCAGTCCCCTATTGACATATGATTTCGGGCGCGCCTACAGCTTATCTGGCATCCCCCATCCTCTTAACATGCACCTCGGTTCTTATGAGTCACATTTGATTTACTCAGTTTTGAAAATAAACGAAAATAAATTAACTGTGACAGAGGAATCTTGGCTTACGTCATTTAGATTTCTATTAAAAACTAATTCTTATCCTGAGTGGTTAAAAAGTCCATGTATATTTATGTTTTTTGCGGTAAATCTATTTGCTGCATAGCAGACTAGTACGGAAATTCAGGTTTGTCATAGTCGTTCGACACGATTTTTAAGCTGACAGAAGTGTCTAACTACGCGAAGATTCTTCACAAACAATCGAGAAGTTTTCTGTGTCCTGTGTGACTGCCCCACATGTACGACTTGTGCCTGCGTTATTTTCTCACACTCCTTCTGTTGGCAAGTAATCGTCTTCCATACATAACTTCCAGAAGTCCGCCTGCCTATTATTATCTGAAGTACCCCCTTATTTTAATTGAAATACAACGTAAATAGTGAATTCACGTCGCCTTATTGGCGACACGAAATGCTTCTCATTAAATATAAGTGAAGCCTCTGAGTTATTACTGTTATTACCAAATGCAAGCTAAAAGAAGAACAGCGAAAGATACGTCAATACATTACTGCTTAGTGTAGCTGGTACCTTACTATTTATTCACAAAATGCTGCCCGTAGGTTTGAACCATACGTGTGTTAATAGTACGTAGCTCACGTGTATATCCAGCGAAAATATTTGTATTTGTTTCATGCGTTAACCTAATCTTTTCTTTTCTCTATTACAGATCTGCAGATGGCCATTGGAGGCCGAAACCTGTTATAGTTGTGTCATATAAAAGTTATTTGATTCAATAATTAAAAGAGTTTGTAATACGTCAATCTCCATCTCATTTTGAACGTAATTTTTCCAAAATATATGCCATGTTACACATGGAGCTCAACAAATATTTTGTAAACCAGTAGTAGTCAGCAGTATTCAAGATTCATCAAGTCTATCAGAAATATTAAAAATTATTATACATATACTTTTCGATTCGATCCCGTTTAACGTGAAATTACTATTAGCAGTTCCAATATAAACAACAACTCCTGCGGAAAAAGCATCAATATTTGATCTGTAACTCTTTTACATCTTCATGAACAGTTTTTTTCAGAGTGTCTAAGTGCTTTTAATAGAGTAGTCTTAATGAAAAAACTGTGTTGATTACTGTTGTTCTGCAATACTAACTGAATGGAAAAGTTCATTAGTTTGAACGATGCTTCTATATTCAGGGCTTACTCTACATCTTCATTTTCTTTTCTTAAATTGACAATGGGTGTAGTCAATGGGTATTGTTCAGAAACGGCATCAATTATCAAAATTTTATTTATTTTCAAGCCTTTTCTACATCCAGCTTCAGCTGTAGTTCTCAAGTGCTAATAATCAAAGCTGCAACCATACTTTACTTTTGGATCTGTTACACTTCGAGTCGTGTATGACCAGACAGAAAGCCATTGTATATTTTTGGAAATGGTTCATTACAACTATTTCATTTTTCATATTGACGACCAAGGTATTCAGTTTTGATCTTAATATGAACACGAAACAAATGAGACTTTCCTGGAACTCAAAATTGTTCATTGATGAATTAACTCTTTTGATTACATCCGACATTACCTTATTCCTGATATAGATTTCAAATGTTTTTGCAGTATTTTTCGTGTCAAAATTGACTGCAAAGTTCCCCGCTTAAAAATTAGATCAATTCGCAAACATATTCTAATCTAATATGTTTACTTTATCAAAATTATTTGAAAAGCGGAAGTAATGTTTCTTTTTGACAGAGACGTCAACAATACATACTTGACACTTTGAAGAGCTGTATTAAATTTAATTTTCCATATCCATGTATTAATTTCTCGAGTAATACTTTAAATCACACTCTACTGATGAAATTCTATAGTCGGACTGAAGTCATTTTTTGAAGTAGCATAAGTTAAAATTCTTTGCTGTTCAGAAAACTTAACGTGCAGGTTTTCCCGGTACATTTTGTCCAGTTCAATTTTTACTTGATGCATGCACTATCTGCGACAATGACCTGAACATTTTGTCTATCTGCTGGTTAGACTTAAATTCACTGTACTCCGAATGTTGCAGTGCTAGCTGTATACATCGCATGGCGCTGAAACCTCGTGGGTATCTTCATTTATCAGAGAGTTCACGGAGAATGTTTAAAAAATAGTTCTCATTTCTAACACCAGGTAAAATATAGCGTTGCAAGCAGTCACGATGTGGTAATGGAGCAAGGAAAGGGGAGCAATAATGAAACACATGTAAACAATGGTTCTGTTATGTTTATTAGAATACGTTCACAAGTTATCATATGTGTTCAGCGTGCTCCCCCGACTCAATAGCATACTGCATCAGTAACAGTATGGTCGACAGCTACTCGTAGCATATCCGGTGTAATCCGCACTATATGTCACTGTATGCTACTTTTCAGATCCGGAAGAGCCTACATACGTCCACAATAGAAACGATCTTTAAGGTATCCCCACAACCAGAAATCACATGGATATGGCCAAGAGAATGCGGAAGGGCACTCATCTTGAAATTGCCAAGAGATGATAAGGGCGTCATCCAAGGTTTCTCGGACAAAAACTTTCTCACTTTCCATGCGACCTGTGGTGTTGTACCATCTTTCATGAGAACAGGTGTGTGGACAGAGATGCAGTCTCGCAATCATGGAACCACGTGTTGCACGAAGAGGTCCCTATAACGTGCAGCTATCACTGTACACCTAACAAGCCCAAAAGTAGCATCCCCTTGAAGGAAAAATGGACCGATGACCAAAAAGCATGTGAAACCACCCCACAAGCACATCAACTGAGAGCAATGGACGTTTCGGCACAACATGTGACGGCGTAGAGCCCCGTCCGTGACAGTTCTGTGCGTTTCTGTGCAACATCATCAAGAACTCAAGGAAATGACTCTCCTCCATTTTCCTGCTGCACACGCAAATTCATTTTTTTTCTTGATCATATTCTTTAGCCCACTTATTGACATAGTGCCACTACACAGCTGTTTCTGTCAGCGATATTACCCCAGTGCATTGCTGCTATTACTGCCGTTCTGATAAAAGAACCTTAGCAGCAGTGTTCGACCTTTTGTTTAAAAAGAGATTGCGTTACATATGGAAATCTTAACCCTCTTAAACCTTTACAGCATCAGGCAATTGAAAACAGAAATCAACTCGCGTCATGAAGCGAACAACAGCATACTGGCGTCAAAGCAAGGAACATTAGACATCCTGCCTGCTTATAGCGTAATAATTTCACCTTGTAGCAGAAGGTGAAATTATTTTTTTTTCGCATACTGCGCGATGCCCCATATGACGTATTAGTGCCCTGTAAAGTATACAGGGCCCACTGCAGAATTCGGAACACCGTACGCTTAATTATAAACACCAGGTACTAAAAAGCAGTTAGAGTTCATTATGCACATTTAATGTTAATCTTTTTGTATTCCTATTCAGAGCCCAGGCACACTTATATTCGAATAAAAAATTAAGAGGTCCATAGTCATTTTTTTCAGGACGTGTAAATGGTGCACAGCCCTTTCGTTAACCTAATGCATGACTATGCAGTTGATTAGCTACTTGATTATTGAGACGTTATTGAATGTCTGACCACAGGTCACTTTCATAGTGTATCGTTAGACCAGTATCAATAGGTTTACTCTTTCGTGCTGCGTTAACTAGAAATTCGTTAATATCTATTTGATTCTCAACAGGCAAGTAACTACATTTTGTGTAACTTCTGATACAAAGAATCACTGAAAAAAAGCCTGTTTAATATGTCTACATGAATGATACTGGAGACAAGCAACAAAGTCGTAGAAAAGTACTTCTTCTCTTACATTCTACTTTCTTTATGTCTTGTTTCTTCATCTTGATCACAAAGTTAGGAGTTAAAAGATTCAAAAGAGGGATGGCACAAGACGCATCAGTGTTGTAGCACTTACTATCTCAGTGATAACAGTAATTGTCTGTAGTGATTAAGTAAATGGGTTTCACTTTTATATTTGTTTTCTTTTGTTCATGTTGCGCTTTATGTTGTTTTGTCGAGGTGGGTTTCTTTTATGATAAGAAGATTGATGATGTTGTGTATTCTAATAATGTACAGTTGAAAGCAAGCCACAAGGGTTTGTAAACTACGTATATGAGCATCCATAAAACAGCTGGAATCTTAATAATCACAAACTACTTTTCACTAGACCACATTTGAGATCGCCTAAACAAAAAATAAAATCGGACTCCCTTCTTTAAAGAGGAGTAAGGAAACGACAGGTGAAACTGTTTTCAGCATTCAAGTAAATCCAAACAATCTGTTGTTTCACACAGAAATAATCTTTTAATATCAGCACATGGCACAGTTCAGAGTCTAAAACTCCTCTTGCTCGCCTAAAAGTGGTAAGTTGTAGTACTGCACTTGCCACATGGATTTCGAAGGTGATAGGGAGCGCACAAAGCAAGTTAGAGCGGAACGAAAGAAGCATTTAAAATATTTCTCATCAGGTGAAAGCTCACGTCTAAAGCAATTGTCACAGGTGTCGTGGTATTTAACATTGGCGTGTACGAAGAGATCGGACTATCCGAGGCCCCGCGCCGTTGACACACTGTCCGAGATGGTTAACGTGATTTTGCACTCTCAGCGCTCTCCAGTGGCACTTCTCCGCTTCATTTCGCTTGCAGACCATGCAGTTTGTTTACGACAATGGATGCCCTTAGAATTCGTACGTTAGCTCTATCAAAACGCACATTTCCTATCTTGACTAGTCGCGTTTTGGTATACATAAACAAATTTTCAGTATCCACGATTGTGTAATAAGACAATAATGAAAGATACACGTCCACTCAGTAAGGTGATCAGCTTATAAAAGTTCACCAAACTTAACAAAATCACTCCTTGTAGAGAGTGACATTTCGTTTACGTAACATCAAATATTGCAGAAATGGTTTCTATTAGTTTCATAGGAAACTCCAACAACCCTTAGGAAATTCGGAGATTGACAAGTGTGTGCAATAGGACACGAATCCACTATATATTCACCTTTGGTTACATAACATGGCATCTCAACGAAGTATGCTTTACTGAAACTCAGCCTCTGATGATGCTTTGTTTTTGTAACAGGCTTCTAAAGGCCTTAAACACATAATCTTCATTGACATTTAGTTATAACAAATCCTAACAATCACGACACATTTCCTCGAATCTTCTTCTGCGCTACCTGAAAATGGCTTGCTCTCATATCACGTGAGTTATAATGTAAAAATAAAAGGAACGAAAACTTTTCCATCAGCAGTATGACGTTTCCCGTCGTTTTACTACAACAAATCGTAACAAGAAGGATTTACTCGTATTCTCGAGACATACAGTGTACTGGTGCTTTGACAGAGTATATATTCATAGGATCCAACGTAAAGCAAAAATTCATCGAACATTAAGTTCTGCTGAATGCGACAAATACATTATGGCAACTTGCTTTCTGCATGTGACGTAGGAAGCGTTGTTGCTTCCTATTGGTTCTACTTTACGTGTCACGTTGCCGAAATAGCGCAGAACTTGTTCTGACTTCACGTGCAGAAACTGCTCCTCAACGATAAATAGAAAGTGACATCACCAAACTCGTAGAGCGCCACGTCGTCCTATGTGGCGATGGCTCAACGCGAAGTTCAGACAGTTGCGATACAGTACGCGATGCGACTTGCGATTCCAAGCAGAAGCAATCTGCGTTGCGCAGCGCACTGAGACACTGCTGAAATGACTTAACTGGTTAACATTAACGACATCGTTTTGACACCGACACGTAACGCTGTCGATTCGCACGGTACGACATGGACTACTGGTCGCTCCAAGCACGAGACACGGCGAGAGGCATTTCATGTCATCCGGTGTGCCTAAAGTGAATTGTTTATCTAGATAAGCAAATTCATATCCGATTCTGTACTTACTTTCTCAGCATAAATTTTGCATTACGCATAAGAAATTTGAAAGCGCAGATTTTGGTTTCGTGTGTGCTCCTCTATGCTGTCTTTCTCATTCGATCTTGAGGAAACTATTCGGTGAAGAATAAGATTTTTCAAAATCTTATACTATCACACCACAAACTGGTTTTACTTAGACATTTCCCATAGTTACTATGATGCTTTGCAAATATGTAAACTTCTGCTGATATTTTGAAAAGTTTGCTGTGAAAAATGTAGTCCCTTTCCAGTTACGTTTCATGTACTTCAGGTCATAGATTTCTGCATACAGAATGGAGGTATCATATCGAAATTGTTATTAAAAGTTGCAGAAGATATATGCCTCTTCCCATTCTCCAGGAAGTACGTGAGATATGTTGGAGGTTGTCCGAGACGGACTCGGCAGCTATCCCCCACGTGTGATGTTACTATCGCCTGTTACGCCCTGCCATGCGACGTGTGGAACTGCCTCGTGCTTCTGTTTTTATACGCTGCCGATACAATCCGAAGCTGGCAGTGCTAAATTTAAAGACATGAAAAGACACTGGGAGTCATTAGCGGATGAGATCTGTAAACTGGATTCCTTTCACCTGTGAATGAGCAGGTGAATGTAGCTGAGAAGTACACGTCGGATATCATTATCAAGGGCTTCGATTTCTTCAAACGCATTGTCTACCCCTACTCAGAGACCTCCACCCATTGATACTCCACCGATGGCAACCAATCTCACTTCTAATTTAGGAACGTTGCTTCTGAATACTCCTCCAGCTGACTCCTGTATTACTTGACGCAACTGAACCGTTGCAGAGGTACTGGCCTCGCTTCATTAATTTCTAGCAAATGTTTGGAAACATACCACTTGAATTAAGTCCGCAGCTCGTGGTCGTGCGGTAGCGTTCTCGCTTCCCACGCCCTGGTTCCCGGGTTCGATTCCCGGCGGGGTCGGGGATTTTCTCTGCCTCGTGATGACTGGGTGTTGTGTGATGTCCTTAGGTTAGTTAGGTTCAAGTAGTTCTAAGTTCTAGGGGACTGATGACCATAGATGTTAAGTCCCATTGTGCTCAGAGCCATTTGAACCATTTGAACTTGAATTAAAAACAAGATTTTCAGAGTGGCATTTTAAAATTACCGAAACACTTGCATTGGATTTCTTTATTACAATGAGATTTTCTCGCCGGCCGAAGTGGCCGAGAGGTTCTAGGCGCTACAGTCTCGAACCGCGCGACCGCTACGGTCGCTGGTTCGAATCCTGCCTCGGGCATGGATGTGTGTGATGTCCTTAGGTTAGTTAGGTTTAAGTAGTTCTAAGTTGTAGGGAACTGACGACCTCAGAAGTTAAGTCCCATAGTGCTCAGAGAGATTTGAGTTTTTCTCACCAGGAGACGTTTCATAGATTGTTTGCTGCTTTCTCAAAGGAGCTGATCCCATTTACTCCAAAAAGGGGAAGCGATCTGCACTCATTCTGTAGAAACCGTGGAATTTCCGCTTGTGATAGAAGAGCTCATTAGAAAGCAAATTATGTCTGATATTTATAACATGGTATGGGAACATCCAGTATTTTAATGTTTTGCTTCTTGAGCTATAAGTAATGCACATCCACAATAACATCACTCTTCAGATGGGCTAATGAGTGCAGTTGATAATGAAACAGAAACTTGATTGGAGCTGTCTTGTTGCTTCTTGTACGTGTAGTCGCACTGCGCGTCTTATCACGTTCTGTTTAGCCCCCGTGGGAACATGAGAGTCGCACCGAAAAAGGTTGTATCTCACAACCTCCACTGCAATCTGATGTAATTAGTAGGGCAACAGGGTTTCTACTCCCCTTTTGATATAAAATTGATATGGAAATAAATTAAATTGTGTCATCCAATTGATTCATGATCTTAACCTACTGTTCTGCTAATTTGGTTTATGTCACCTGAGGGTTGATTTATGACTTCCTGTGTATATTTCGTCCTTGCGAGAATGCTACCCACTTATCCCCCTACACCTCACTCCCCTCTCGAACCCTCAAACGTTCCCCTTGCCTGTCGCCGGAGTTACTCACACACCCCTCTCCCAAACTAATAATTTCGTTGGTTAATTAAGTAAATCGATAAATTAATTAACACCTCCGCCGTTGGTAAATTTGCCAGCTCGCTGCTTACACATTGGGAAACTGGCGGGTAAAAGACTCAATCTGTGCTGGAGAGAAAAGATTGTATGACAGGAAATACTAATCAGTGTCAATTACATAGCAAAGGTTATACTGTTTATTTATAAAATTCAGTTCGCAAAGTTTTATCTCTGTTTTGTTTGGTGGGAAAAGCTAAACATTCTCCGCTGTTTCAGAAGATACAGATCTTGTAAAATATATAGCAAGGAAGTAATTGAATAGATCGCTTTTTTTCTGTTCGTGCAAGCAATACCATCACGAAATCGTCATCATCATATTTCAACATATGTAGTTACAGTGTTAAAAATCGCTCGATCCCGTCTTCGTAACGCCCGGGTTCGATTCCCGGCGGGGTCAGGGATTTTATCTGGCTCGTGATGACTGGGTGTTGTGTGCTGTCCTTAGGTTAGTTAGGTTTAAGTAGTTCTAAGTTCTAGGGGACTTATGACCTCAGCAGTTGACTCCCATAGTGTTCAGAGCCATTTTTTTTGTAGCGCCTAGATCCACTCGGCCACCCCGGCCGGCCCCAGGCGACATCGGTGGGAAATAATTATTGATGATCACATCAAACATAGTGATATGGTCCATCCACATGTGTATAGAGAGACAAAAGCAAATCAAGCAACAACATTTCAAGAATACACGCCATATATCAGGGGTCTTGTATGCAGAGATGTTTGAGAACACAAGAAAAATGCACCATGCACTGCCTGTAACCCACACGGTCTGAAGGCAGCCATACGCACTGAGAAATACATCAGTCACTATTCATCCATATAGGCAGTGCCTCGGGCATCGTCAACTGGACAGTTCAACGACAGCAGAGCAGAATTCGGCGTCATTTTCACATCTGAAACTTGGGAAACCACCTCCACTCCCTGTAAAACTCTTATATCCTGTTTGTTCGTGTGTGAACCAACTTGTCCAACCCTGTCGAGCAAGGTATACCTGAATTCTGCCGTCAGACTGTTTCACGTCAAATTAGTGGCACAGCTTGAGTCTATATGAACCCTACCCTCGCCAACCCCATTCTCATTGAAATATCGTTCGCTGTTGTCTTAAGTCATCTTCTGGTTTTGTGTGCTTCCAGTTTTGATTTGTAAAAATGAAGTGTGGCAGCAGCATCGGCGGTAATACCAGCGGCGAGAAACACCTGAGGCAATGGGAATTAGCTGGTAAGTTAATATTCGTAGCAGTAGCTGTGGCTTTTTCTTCCACTAACAATTTCGTAGTATTAAGCACATTTCGTCTTATTGTTTCATCATACATCCAGATAATTTTGGATGAAATAAATGCTGAGATGCACTAGTGGTAGGAATCGCATCCTAAGTGGTATTTTTTTTTTCTTTGTCAGATACATAATATGTTGGTGTTATTTAGTAATCAGTCAGTGAGTTCTTGCTGCTGTACATGATTTCGAAAATCAGAAACGATAACTGTAACTTTTTCACTAAGAATTTCCCAGTATTGAATACATATCGTCTTATTGTTTCAGTACATGTTCAGCATGTAATCGGTGAGCTGGTTGCTGAAAGCCAGCAACAGCAGCAGTATCAGCACTATAATTAGTGTACATATATTTCTGTTCTTCCTTGTACTGTGTATGTAATATGTGCCCTTTTACAAGAAATACATCGTATATATATTATGGTACACATTCGCTGTTATTATAGACAATTTTCTGGTAGAAGAAGAAGAACACGGAGAGATATGTGTCGACGATAAGAAGAAGCCATCGCAGATATCCTGTAAATATATACTCTAAAAAAATTTTTTTCCTCATACTTCTATGTGTATGTCTACGTTATCATTATTAAACAAAATTAATATGTGGTTTTGCGTGATATCACTGAGATGAACATATAGCTCCTCCCCAATTCAGGCTAGGACGAAATGCCACAGTGGTTGGAGGAGACTGAGGAGGACCATCATCAGTGTGAGGAGATACTGAGTGACATGAGACAGATGCAAAGTAGCCACAGCAACAAAGATAACATATACTTACTGTGCTTAAATATAATATATATTCTTTCTTTCCTTGCAGCAGTAACAGCAGCTGGCGATGTATGGAACGTCATACTTAACTGTGTTCGTTATTCTCTCTCTCTACAACACCACCATTCATGCAATACGCCGAGGCGCAGGCACCAGGGGCAACAAGTCGGGGCCCTGTAAGGCAGGCCTCGCCAGCAACGGCTGCTCGCACTGGCCCGATACGGCCAAATCTTTTCCTCCTCATCCTGCTCCTCCACGTAGTTATCCCCGCCGATCTCACAAGGTATCACAAGTACTGCTCAACAACTCACCACAAGCAGCATTTTCATCTAGTTGTACTAGTATTAGTAATAGAGATGACGCTGTGGCTACTGACAGTTCCCTCTCCCATCCTCTTAGTGAAGGACACCAGGTCAGTGACACCATACCGCAGTTAGAATACTCTTTCATTGTGGATGCCTTTGAGGAGCACGTCTCATTCACTAGAATCGAGCAGCGGGCAGGAGGGTACCTCAATCCTGATGGGGTTCTAAAAGCGTGCCTTCCCATTGTAGAAACAGAACACCTCCTGGTTAGTAATGACACACCGTATTCCGCCATTAAATGCATTGCTGTGCTGTGCATCGAACTGTTGCACCTCCCCATAGTTGCCCCTGGCACTGAAAAGGTAAGTCTTCATTATCTTATAGGCGACAATGATGTGATAATCTGGAGCACATCAATCACCGTGTGGTATCGTGAGTCTACCTTGTGAGCTATACTGGCCCGATATCCTGAAATGGAATAAGGGGATAAGCTAAAGCACTCAGGTAAATACCACACCTCGACATCCACGCACATGTCTACGATCAAATAAATGGCATATCCAGCTTCCTAAGGAAACAGAAGACAAGAAATCCTGTATTAATGTCGAAAATAAAACCGATCAGGCTTATTTGCATGGTCAGATCTGGCTTGCTACAGAAATTACACTTACTGAGATCTTCATGAGCGTCGTGGTGCATTCCGGATGCCTAAAAATACTACAACATCTGCAGGGGGGTAACTTTGACGGCATCGAGTTCCCCGTTAATCTCTAGAGCATACCTACATTTCAAGCATGTTTATGGCCTGAATAAACGCAGGTCTGATGAGCAGAACAAGCATATAGTAGTCGGTCCCCTCCACTTCTCAAAATATGACAGTGAGCGTAAGATGCATGTAAATATGCTCTTATTCTCTGAAGAGAAAAATGAGGAGAAAGGCATTTATCACTGAGTTTGGATCAAAAATATGTCCCAACTCCTTTCCTCTCAACTTAGTAACCGCAAGTGTAAATAAGATGTTTTATTAAAGTGTCTGAATTATTTTTCCTCAAACAAATAGTCAGCAAAGCATCAAGTAGACCGTGCTTTCTAGCACCCGGTGTGTATTATTATGCCTGCTAAGAAAAACATATTGATAAATTTTCAAAATGCTCACCATCAGTAGCGATGCCCGTCTTCCCACTGTGAAGATGACCCTACAGTCTCACACACTACATTTCAGAAAAGCACATACCACATGAGGCAAGGTACCAAATTTTATCGTTCTATAATTCAACTCTTAAACGTTACAAATCTAATGTCGGGGATAACACTGCAGTTTGGCTTCCAACTCAGCTGGAAAAGCTCTCAAGGGTTGTTAATAAGCTTTACAGCTGCAACATTCCCATGACTCAACCGAAGGAGAATGAAGAATTGAATAATAACGCGGTTGACTGTCATATTTATGGGCTGACGTTAGATTGAAAACCGGGAAATCCTCATAGGGACCACTGTTATTTTAGTGGGAAGTTCCGTAATGCAGCTTACAATACGTGTAATTTGAAAAACCAGTTACCCAGACACATGCACGTTTTATTCCATAATTTTAGCAGGTATGGCGCTGGCTTTCTTGTTGACCACTTGGTAGATTTCGGTATGGAGAAAGATCAGATCGATGTCCTACATGAGAGCGTTGACAAACATGTTTCGTTCTCCAAACGAATTACGCCAAGAATTACGTTCCGCTTCCTGGACTCGCTCCGTTTTATGCAGGCACGACTTCAGACACCCGTTGAAGTTCTACCTCTGGAAGATATGCTGTATTTCCCGATGAGGAAAAGTTTCAAATTGCGAAAAAAAAAGAATGGTTTAAATGGCTCTAAGCACTATCGATCTTAACATCTGAGGTCATGAGTCCCCTAGACTTAGAACTACTTAAACCTAACTTAGCTTAAGAACAGCACACACATCCAAGCCCAAGGCAGGATTCAAACCTGCGACCGTAGCAGCATCGCAGATCCAGACTGAAGGGAATAGAACCATTCGGCCACAGCATAAAAGACACTGGGGATTTTTCATAGGAATTTCTGGACAATGTGGCAAAACAAAGAAACCTGGCTGCCCGATGTAGCTGCGTTCTCCAGCAACCGTACAGGCGATGCCATAAGGGATACAGAGTGCGAGTTTGCCGTAAGTGTCTCCATTTTAAGAGCGTACGAACTGCTTTACATGAACATAGACTTGCGCTTGCTTGCAGACGTTTTCCACAAATTCCGGAGTCTAAGCATACCACACATTATATGGATCCCGCCTTTTATTACACGGCACCTTGATTGTCTTGGAACGCAATGTTCAAGAAAGCGAAGTGCAGAATTGAATTATTGACTGATGCTAACATGCTTCTTTTTTTCGAGATAGGGATCCACGGGATATTTTGATATTGTGTCCACAGGGACGCTTCTGTGTTTTAGCACAATTATCATCTTTGAGAGACATCGGTAATACAATGGCTGCTGAGGATATCTTCTGTGTACTCAACGAGTGCAAAATCGTAAATAAAAACTGTCTACACTCATCATAATATAATCCCTGAGCATCTGCAGTGATGTGGGCCGACATTTGCTGATGGGTTGATTTACCCTTAGAATCTTGCATTCCGCATCAACACATGGAGAACCTGTGCTGCCAGATGTAAGGCTGGGTGTTGTGATACCATTACATTCGTATCATCATAATTGATATTGCTGCTGGGATAGCTGAATGGACACGACCCGAAAGACGATAAATAGAAAAAGAATACGTCCAGTATGAGGGGGTCCGGGCTCATTTCTGTACTGCTGTGAAGAATCTTCTAGGAGCCACCATAGGGAATTAACCGATGATCCGACGTGGCTCTGTGGTCTGGCCACCAAGGTAACCTGACCTCACCTATCTCAATGTGTTCCCTGGGGGCATACGAAGCAGCTGATGTATGAATACATTGTGGAAACAGAAGACGACGTCGTAGCTAGAGTTGCCGTCGTTGATGGTAGCACTGCGGATGTGCCAGGAATCTTTGAACGAAAACGACAGTCAATAGTCTGGCTAAGTACAGCGTGCATACAGGTAACTGGTCGCGCATTTGAGCTGTTTCGGAACACCCTGTATATAGCCCCGTTCCGATAGCAGGTGACCGTGAAACTGAACGATCGCTACTAGAATGCCAGCGCCCCTGCTTCTGTCCTCAAAAAGCACCAGTTCTGTGTACTGAATTATTAATAAATTCTCCAATTAGTATCATGTTGCTTCTATAACCTCCCTGTTACATATATATACAACAGTGTTGGTACATGTATACCACCATCAGAGGTATCAGAACGATTTTCGCTTACATCTTTCGACACGTTCCTTTCTCTGCAACACCCCTTACCTCAAATTCATACATTTACTTCTCTCCATGACCTCTGAAAGTATTTAACAGCATCACGGAAACATCGTCGATATGGAGCTGTCGCTACTGTTCTAAAACTCTTGCAATTAATCAATCGCACGTGAAACTAACCATCTGTTATGAAAAACGACCACGTTATAAAGATAACAGAAGTTGTCCGGTACAATGGCACTATTCAGTACGTCAGCGCATTAGTTTCCACAAGTTTTATACATTGTCATTTTTTTGCGGCTAGTTACCGATTACTACCAATGGCGAGCTAACATCCCAAAAATGTTCGGGGTCACATGCGGTTGCTCTTTGTCGAAATGTCTTGGCTTAAACTCGTCTGGGGGTTGAAATGCGCGTGTCGCATTACACGCCCTAAATTAGAATCCTCTGAAACCTTGGTTAAATTATCTGGCTAATGGAAACTTTGCGAAATACGAAGTTAACGTAAAATATAGTATCAGTAATAATGATATCAGGAACTAAATTAACGACTCATAAGTAATGAAGGCCACACAGTTGCGATTTGTGTAGAATAATGCTTATTCAGAAAGCAAACTAATAGCGAAAGTGGTGGTATTCAAAGTTACTGTTACACTCGAGCTCATATTAATTAGACACAGTTCGAAAATTTTCAGTCCCATCGCGAAATACAAGTTATCTACACGAAAAGTTCAACCCAGGCGCGGGGCTGCTCACCGTGCTCACCGTTTCAGAGAGCAAGTCCCTCGATAACACCCAACGCGAAATATTCCGTGTCGTTTCACCTTCCCGCTGCCTAAAGACCGACCGTCGGCTTTCGCGTCTCCATCCGAATTGTACGCTTTGGTGGCTCCAGCCGAATTGTCCACTTTTGCGTCTGCACCAGCACTCTCTCTGCCCGGCCCCGGTCGCTTTTTCCGCCCGCCGAATATCTTCCAAAATGGTTCAAATGGCTCTGAGCACTGTGGGACTTAACGTCTGAGGTCATCAGTCCCCTAGAACTTAGAACTACTTAAACCAAAATAACCTAAGGACATCACACACATCGATGCCCGAGGCATGATTCGAACCTGCGACCGTAGCGGTCGCGTGGTTCCAGAACGAAGCGCCTAGAACCGCTCAGTCACCGAATATCCTCGCTCAACTGACTAAGGCAGTTCCCTTTCCTGAAGCCGTCCATCTGACTGGCTGCAGCTTATTCTACATTACTTCACATTTTAACATATTTAAAAAATCAAAGCTTGATCACTTTCACGTTCTCAAAAAATATCAATATTATCCATTACATAATAAACGTTAAATTCTTTACGTAAAACCAGTACAATTTCCTTATTAGCTCTGATTGTCACGCCCAGTAGCCTTGTACCAACGTGTTTAGTGATAAATAAATAAAGAACAAAATTAACTATAATGCACAAAACTGTACAATAAATATTCAGTTACCTAACAGTTCAATAAGGTGTCATGCTGTCATCGTTCAGCGTGTTTTATGTGGATGAAATCATGTTCTGATGCCTAGCTGAAAATACTGATAATTGAAATTTACTATATCTCTCGAACAAATAAATTTACAGAGTTGATATTTACAAGATTTGTTGTTTTAATGATGCGCTTCTACATTAAATGACGAGCGTCCAGATTTTAGCATTCAGGTCTTTGTTACAAAACTTGGTAACTTCACTTTCGCAGTAAATCCGAAACTACGATAGATATGATTATTATTCAAGTTTTATTGGGATCACCATTAAAATTTATGGAGAATGGCAGATTAAAATTACTGTGGCTTGATTACCTGCATCACTACAGAATTAAATACTTTCAATAAATGTTTCCCAATAAAGCCGATCTAAGGGTATGCCGTAGTTAACACTGCTACGTCTCCTCAGCCACAAACGGTTTCCACTGGGTGTCCCTATAACGTAGGTCCTCCTCTGTCTCTCTCGCACACTACAGCGCTAAGGCTTCAATTGACAATAGACGCCTGTGAATTTCCCCATCACGTGGTGAATCTGCGCCATTTGAGGCACTCGGTCCTCGACGACAGGGTTCGTTACACAATTCCTGTAGGCTGACTCTTTCGGCCATATATTTAAATGAGAGTGAAATCCTCTATAACTCACACAATATAGTTCACCATTTGCACTGTCTGTGACTCGCCAACTACCAGATTGGCAGTTGAATCAGGTTCCAGTACGACTCCCAGTGGAACCGGGTTAGCATGTCTGAAAAAGTCACAATAGTTGTTGCCTGGCAAGTAGTCTTTATTTTGCAGTCTGATTGCGCAGTCGGTGTTTGGGGCACATAGGTGTAGTTAGGGCAGTTTGGCTGTGTACAAGTGGAGCTCATTTTCCATATAAGTTTGTTATTCATATAGAAAGATCTTATGGTTAGTCGTTTAATATTTTTTCGTTCATATCGCTATATTTAAGGTAGAAACTTCATTGAATGGGGCTAACGCACTTCCTTCGGGAATGCCATTATTCTGTATCCTCCATCAACTTCTATTGAAATGAAATGAAATGTCGTGTGACGAGGGCCTCCCGTCGGGTAGACCGTTCGCCTGGTGCAAGTCTTTCGATTTGACGCCACTTCGGCGACTTGCGCGTCGATGGGGATGAAATGATGATGATTAGGACAACACAACACCCAGTCCCTTAGCGGACAAAGTCACCGACCCAACCGGGAATCGAACGCGGGCCCTTTGGAATGACAGTCTGTCGCGCTGACCACTCAGCTACCGGGGCGGACATCAACTTCTATTGATTTGTAGACTAACAAAGAAGTGTTAATTTTATAATAGACATCTCATAAATCGCGTCAGATAATAGTCTTTCGTAACAGCATAAGTCTTTTCTAATAAATTCTTATGGCTAATGGTTTCATCGGCGGCAGTGTGATCGACGAATGCTACACCAGTTATCTGTATGCGTTCGTAGCCGTCTTCTATATATTGTTTCAAATTAAGATCTCTCCACAACAAGACTTTCCTGGACGGAAGCCCGCCTGTTCTCTTCTCAGTTTTTGGTCAATACGTGCTGAGATGCTATTAAGTATAATTCTTTCTAGGACTTTATAAAGATGACACGGAAGTGTTATCGGCTGGAAATTTTTTGCTTCTGTGGGCTGTTTTCCAGGTTTCAGCAGAGCCACAATTTTGTTTTTTCTCCAAATCTTTGGTATTTGCAGTTTTGTGACACATATTTTCATCATGCCTAGAATCAACGTCTTAGTCGTTGGCCCAAACATTTTGACTTGTACCGTTCTTAGGTCATCTAAGCCGGCGGCTTTATTTTTCTACAGCGCGTGTATTGCGGTTTCTAATTCTCCGAGAAAGAAAGGTGTGCCAATATAGTCGTTCTCCTCAGGAAATCTATTATGTCTCTTGCTTACATACCTTTTCTTTATTTTCCCATTCAACAATAACTGGTAAGCTGTCTGAATAATCGTTACATAAGAAATAACTGTGGGAGCAGTTAATCGGTCATGATTAAGGTTTTTCAACAGTTGCCATGCCTTTCAGCTATTTCGTTTCATATCAAGCTCTATCATAAGATTGCACCATTTTTCTCTTCTTGTTGCTGATATGGCTGACATAATATCTTCTCCTGTTTGGATTGTTTCATCCGAAAAGGGATCTTCTTCAAAAAGGCGTACATGTTTGTCCAAAATCATGTTTTTATATTGTTCTACATCCCCGAGGAATGCGCCTATGGGAGATAGTTTTAACTACATTTATAAAAGATTCATAATTTCCTGGTGAAGGGTCAATGGCGAGGAGTTTAGAGTCAAGTCCACCAACAAATTAATACCATTGTGCTTGTCTGAAATTAAATCTTCTCTTGAAAGGAACATATGTAGGCTGAATGGCTGCATCTACATTACAAATAATTGCACGATTTTGTGTTTTAGGGATTGAATCTCCCATCCCTTTCTTCACTTGATGGACAATATTTCCACTGACAAAGAAATTATCAGGGTTATATCCACGCTTCCATCTCCCACTGCTAAAAGAGTATGGCAATTTTGGATCATGTATGAGCTGTAGACCCATGCATTGTACACAGTTTTCAAGGTCTTATCCACTTTGATCTGTTTCTCTGAAGCCCATGATACAGTGTAGCAGTTAAAATCTCCCATGACTGTCTTTACTGGATATAAGTGAAAATTACTGTAAGTGAAAATTATCTGGTTCTCTGAGGCTACATTCATTATTTGGGGGTTTGTATGGGCATGTTATTGTACAGGAGTTTGTTGTAACGGTCAGAATATCTGTGTCTCTATCCATAGTTACGCCAGCGAGAGCGCTCCGCTAGCTCCTGCTACTACTAAGGTGAGAACAATGTTCGCTTGTTACAAATTTTTTACGAGCTTGGAACAGGAGTGATTTATTCTCAGTTATCTCGGAAGTTACTAGATTATTTTTGTAATTTCTTGCGTGTTTGAGTGCTTACTAGGCACAAACTTTTATTTGAATTATAGTGTAGCACCCAGTGAAGCGGTTGTTATCGACTCTTGTATCGAACCTCGTATTGTACAGGCTTTTGTTTGTTTGGTTAGAACAGCTCAATGTCGCTTACACCGTCAGCGAGAGCGCACTGCTAGTTCCTGCAACTAATAAGGATAGTACACCATTCGCTTGTTACATATTTTTATGAGCATCAAACAGGAGCAACTGCAATGATGGATAGGAAGTGTGATTGTTGTGTACAGATGCGAGCTGATTTGGAGACCCTGCGCGCACAGCTCCAGGCTGCTTTGGCTTCCGTCACATAGCTTGAGTTTGCTGCCAAGGGGCGTCACTGTGGGGGATCGAACTCGGGGATCTGGGGGACGTTGTGCACGCCCCACGTGTCCTCCGATCGGTCCATTGCTGTGGCAGATCCGGGTACCGCCTGCACTGAGGTTGGCCCCCTCGCCTGAGGTCAAGAGGTAGATTATTCCAAAGTCTGGTAGGCAGCAAAAACCTTTCCAAGGCGCTGATTGTAGGACCTCCCCGGTTCGTTTGACGAACAGGTTTCGGGCGTTATCTGTGGCTGACGATGTCTCTGAGCCGGATGCAGTCATCCACCCTGTTCCAAAGGAAGCTTCTCGACCCGCAAGGTTTTTGCATTCACATAGGGTGGGATTGCTGGTAGTAGGGAGCCCAAATATTAGGCCCATAATGGGGCACCTTAGGAACATGGCTGCCATGGAGGGAAAAGAAGTCAGTGTGCACTCCGTGTGAATTCCAGAAGGAGTCATTCGAGATATGGTAAGGGTGGTTCCGGATGCCATTAAGAGTACAGGTTGCAGCCAACTGCAGGTGGTGGCTCATGTTGGTACCAATGACGTGTGTCGATTTGGTTTGGAGCAGATTCTGTCTAGGTTTGGGTGGCTAGTGGAAGTGGTAAAGACTGCCAGTCTTGCTTCCGAGATTAAGGTGGAGCTCACCATTTGCAGCATCATTGATAGAACCGACTGCGGTCCTTTGGTGTAGAGTTGAGTGGAGGGTCTGAATCAGAGGCTCAGGCTGATGTGTGAGTGTGTAGGCTGCAAATTACTTGTCTTGCGCCATTGGGTGGTGGGTTTCCAGGTTCCGCTTAATAGGTCACGAGTCGACCACCCACATGAGGAGGATGGGGGGGGGGGGACTGTTTGGAAGGGACTGGGCGTTTTATTAGGTTAGAGGGTCTCAGGGAACCACAGAAGGGAAGTCCGTTGCTAAAAGTGGGCAGGTAAAACACAGTAAGGTAGTTGTAGAAACGATTTGTATTGTAGTTGTAAATTGTCATAGTTGTGTTGGGAAAGAACCATAACTCCAAGCGCTAATGGATAGTAAATATTTTCAACATTTCGCGGCCCTGTCAGCAACAGTGCAAAAATTTTTATTTTTATTTTAATAACCAACAGCCTCAGTAGCACCGTTTACCTAGAATTTACCTAGGTTTCAGTTGGGATAACCCAACCTTCTTCAGAATAACAGTAACTACTGTTTGTCCATAGTGTATATCGTCAAGCAAAAACTACATATCCATAAATTATCGTCAGACTCTAAAAACTTATCTGCCTCGGCCCCACTTCGCGACGATGATGCAGCAGCCACGAGTGCTGTACTGGAACTGACTGTAGTGTCATGAGGCCTACTTACGAGGACACAATACCTTGTGCCTGCGCATAAACTGTATGATAGTTACTTGTTGGGACAACACACAAACTTAACTCCTCACCTTGAATTAACTAGTAAAGGGAAATAAAAGGTATCGCTGAGAAAAAGGGCGTATATGTTATCCTGTGCAGAAGGTACTTAGGTCGACTGTCTTAACATTTATTAAGTATCCATTGGTCATGATATAAAGAAGACATCATGTGCTTACAAGCTACGGTCGGTCAAGGAAAATTTTTGTGCTTAAGCCCGAAGTTTAATCACCTAAAAAGAACATAGGAGTAGGAAGGATAATATAAAGCCAACATTGTCATTATTATGAATCGGTCTAGAAATTTTTAAGACGTAATTGTCAAGTAGTTGTTTATCCATGATTTCAATGTATTAAAATCCTATCGATTTAGCCACAAATGGTCATGACTGAAGTTATGAGCAAGTCTATATCTAAGCTGTAACATCCGGCAATACGGGCCATATGAAAAGCTGGTCATTCTTCAAGATTAGTGTATTTTACCTGAAATGGTATACAATCAAGTCCAAAACTAATTCACTTGCGTGATTGAGCTTCTTGACGAATTTATGG
This sequence comes from Schistocerca serialis cubense, assembly GCF_023864345.2. Taxonomy (NCBI): domain Eukaryota; kingdom Metazoa; phylum Arthropoda; class Insecta; order Orthoptera; family Acrididae; genus Schistocerca; species Schistocerca serialis. The sequence goes on from NC_064640.1 coordinate 475,665,031, forward strand.
TTATGAGTTGCAGAAAACACTATAGTAGGCGATAATGTGGCGGTAATGGGATACTCAATTTGCCTTCATGGAGGTAATCCACACACATACTGTAAAAACTGTATGTGGACCACTGCCATCATAATTCGGGCCTGGTGACCACTGCCATTGAACTTAGGGAATGACAGTGGAGTTAGGTTTAAACCTAAAGTATGTCTTGGCGAACATTGCTACAGTCAATACACTCAAAACTATTGACCGACAGAGGTAAATTATGTTCAAAGCTGAAGTGTGACTTGGCGAACATTGCTCCTGTCAACACACTTAAAATAATTGACCGACATAGGTCAATATGTACTTAAATAACTAGTCTAAATTATGGGAGGATGACAGGAAAATGGTTAAATTATCATGTGATTTGGCGAGCAATGCTCCAAGGACGCTTTTAAACGTCATTAAGTAAGATCAATTCAAACTGATCCGGCTAGTCTGAATCAAAACTTCGTATACAGTAGATTGTGGCAAGGTGACGTTAGCCTCTCGTGATACTTATATGGGTATGACCGCCATTAATTAAGTTAATTAAAAGTTATGTATGACTAGGTGGTGGCATCACTGCTACCATATACACATAGTATTGACCTCAATCGGTAACATTGACGGATTTTGTGGTAGCACCTATTGAAACCCTTCATAACTCTAGAACGTACATACCGTATATCGGTTGATCATCTGTGTGCATGTTCAAGATGTTCAAGACGATAAATATCAAATATTAACCATTTACTCTGCTACCTTATATAATAATGCAATATTAATTAGGTAACTGAATATTCCCATATAACTAATAGACAACTTCATAGATGGGTCCAAAAATTTTTACAGTGTCAACTAATATACCTAGCTATTCAACCTACGGGAGTACAGACTTTTGTTGGCAATGTTAAAGCGTACCCCGGACTAACATTACGGTAGATGAAATAATGGTTGTAAACCTTCAGAGAAGTTTCTGTTTCGCAGCTGCAGTTGGTGGTTAAGAAGGTTGTTTTGTCATGTAGTAAATGTTAAAAATTTGCATTTCCTCTAAAATGTCTAACTTTGCCCCTTTAGCTTCACTATGCAAGAGCTGAGTATTGTGGGGGGGGGGGGGGGGGGGATTGGGTGCATGAGACCATTGCACTAAATGTTCGGCAAATGTCGAACCACGTGTGCAATCCCAGTTTTAGTCGGAATATGCTCCTTGTACCTTCTTAATGAGGCTCCTCCTGTTTGGCCAATATAAAATTTGGAACATTCGCCACACGTGACCTTGTATATTCCGGATAATGACAATTTATCTTTAGGCTTTTTTAAATTATGAATCACCTTCTTCTGAAGACTATTATTAGTGGAAAAAACTGTCTTAAATGCTTGGTTTTTCAAAAGACGCTCGATTTTATACGAAACTTTGCCTGTAAAAGGAATAGGTACTATGGCAGACGGGAGTAACATCTGGCGCGGTGCCTAACGTAGAAGCTGTCATCGTTCTGTTATAGTTTACTTTCTTTTTATAGAGACGTCTCACAATTTCGCGCTCAAATCCGTTATTTTGGGCTATTGTTTCAAGAGTTACCAAATCGTGTTCCAAGGCTTCCGCGCATAAAGGCACCGACATCACTCTACGTAAGGTAGAATGAAAAAATGCCCTTTTATGCGCTAGCGGGTGCGCTGAATCAGCAGGTATCATATTATCCGAAAACGTACATTTCCTGAACATGTCATAATATATGTGATTATCTACTATAGATCTAAGTAGTTCAGTGTCCTATTTGGCTACTCCTTCTCAAGAGTAAACTTAATTTCCTCGTGGAGATCGTGAAAGGCTAATAATATCTGACTTACGTCTACCTCGGACCCGTTAATTATTAAGAGAATATCATCTACTGATTTTGCATAGAACTGTATTTTCTTGGCTACTTCTACATTACTTGCGAGTTTCAGATTCCATCGCGTTCATAAAAACATCGGAAAGAATGCCTGCAAGCGGGGAACCCACTGCTAACCCGTATGGCTGGCAATATAAATTATCATGGAAAGAAAAATAGTTATATTTCAGAACAATGTGCAAAAGATACATGAGCTCGTCAATTTCAACATCTAGTAACTTCTTTGGAAAACTGAAGTTGCGCTGAAAAATATTTAAAGACTGATCTACAGGTATATTAGTATAGAGGCTAGTGATGTCTAAGGAAACAAGCATTGATGTGGCATGGCATATTACATTATTTAATTTATTAACCAACTCGGCAGAATTTTTTATCGAATAATTTTTCTCAAAGACAAAATTGTCTTTGATTTTATAACGCGGCTACCGGACCAGTTTATAGTACACACGATTCGAACTGTCCACATTCGGACGGATCGGGTGGAAATTTTTAAGAACTTTAAACCGTCTCCTTAGTATGGGAGACTTCGGGTTCATATTCAGAGCCAACTTCTTTTGAAACATTCCCGTCAATTCTTCATATCATGACCAATGAATACTACATAAATGTTAAGACAGTCGATCTAAGTACGTTTAGCACAGGATAACATATACGCCCGTTTCCTCAGCTATACCTTTTATTTCACTTTACTAGTAAATTCAAGATCAGGAGTTAAGTTCGTGTGTTGTCCCAACAAATAACTATCATACAGTTTATGCGCATGCACAAGGTATTGTATCCGCCTAGGGGGCCTCGTGACGCTACGGTCAGTTGCGGTACAGCACTCGTGGCTGCCGCATCGCTGCCGCGAAGTGGTGCCGAGGCAGTTTCAGATAAGTTTTTACTGTCTGACGATAATTTATGGATTTGCAGTTTTAGCTTGACGATGTCCACTATGGAAAAACGGTAGTTACCGTTATTCTGAAGAAGGTTGGGATATCCCGACTGAAAACAAGGTAAATTCTAGGTAAACGGTACAACTGAGGCTGATGGTTATTAAAATTAAAACCTCATACAAAGCACTAAAGCTCAAATAGTTGTAGGTACAGAGAGTTGGCTAGCGCTGGAAATAAGTTCAGCCGAAATTATTTCAGTCGATCTAACAGTGTTCAGAAAGGATAGATTAAATACAGTTGGTGGTGGAGTATTTATTGCTGTCAGAGGTAGTTTGCCTTGTAGCGAAATTGAAGTAGATAGTTCCTGTGAAATAGTATGAGTAGAGGTTATACCTGACAATCGGACTAAACTATTAACTGGATCGTTTTACAGACCTCCGACTCAGAAGATACAGTTTCTGAACACTTCAAAGAAAACTTGAGTCTAATTTCAAATAAGTAACCGGTTCACATAATTATAGTCGGTGGTGACTTTAATCTACCATCGATATGATGGAAAAATTATACGTTTAAATCCGGCGGCAGGTATATAAGGTCATCCGAAATTGTACTGAATGCTTTTTCAGAAAATTATTTTGAGCAGTTAGTTCATGAGCCCACTCGAAGCGTAAATGGTTGCGAAAGAATACTTGACCTTTTAGCAACAAATAATCTTCGACAAATTGTGAGTATTGTGACGAATACAGGGATTAGCGACCACAAGGCAGTTGCTGCTAGGCTGAATACCGTAACACCTACAACCATCAAAATTAAACGTAAAATATCTATTTAAAAAAGCTGATAAAAATGCTCTTAACGCCTTTTTAAGAGACAGTCGTCAGTCCTTCCGATCTGATCATGTAAGTATAGAAAAGTTGTGGAATGTTTTCAAAGATATAGTATCGACAGCAATTGAGAGATATATATCACATAAATTAATAAGTAATGGTACTGATCCATCACGGTTGACAAAAAGGGGCTGATCGTTGTTGCAGAGGCAACGAAAAAAGCATGCCAAATTTTAAAGAAAGTAAAATCCCCAAGATTGGCAAAGTTTTATAGAAGTTCGAAATATGGCGCGTAATTCAATGCGAATTGTTTTTATTAATTTCCACAACGAAATTCTGTCTCAAAATCTTGCAGAAAACCCAAAGAGGTTCTTGTCACACATAAAGCACACCAGTGTCAAGATGCAATCAATACCTTCGTTGCGCGATAACAACGGCGGAGTCACAGATGACAGTGCCACTAAAGCAAAGTTATAAAATACGGTTTTCCGAAACTCCTTCACCAACGAAAACGAAGTAAATATTCCTGAATTCCAATCAAGAATCACTGCCAAGATGAGTAACATAGAAGTAGATATCCTCGAAGTAACGGAGCAGCTTAAATCACTTAATAAAGGCAAGGCCTCCGGTCCAGATTGTATACCACTCATGTTCCTCTCAGATTATGCTGATAAAATAGCTCCATATTTAGCAATTATAGACAACCATTCGCTCACAGAGAGATCCGTACCTAAAGAATGGAAAATTGCTCAAGTCACACCAATACCCAAAAATGGAAGTACGAGTAATCCACTGAATTATAGACGTACATCTCTAACGCCGATGTGCACGAGGGTTTTGGAACATATAATGCATTCGAACATTATAAAGTACCTCGAAGAAAACGATTTATTGCTACATAGTCAGCACGGTTTCAGAATATATCGTTCTTGTGAAACACAACTAGCTCTTTATACTCATGAAGTAATAAGTGCTATCGACAGGGGATGTCAAATTGATTCCATATTTTTAGATTTCCAGAAGGCTTTCGACACCGTTCCTCACATGCGTCTTCTAACCAAACTGCGTGCCTATGGAGTATCGCCTCTGTTGTACCACTGGATTCGTGATTTCCTGTCAGAAAAGTCACAGTTCGTAGTAATAGACGGAAAGTAATCGAGGAAACCAAAGTTATATCCGGCATTCCCAAAGAAAGTGTTATAGGCCCTTTATTGTTCCTGATCTATATTAATGACACAGGAGACAATCTGAGTAGCCGTCTTAGATTGGTTGCAGCTGATGCTGTCATTCATCATCTTGTAAAGTCATCAGATGATCAAAACGACTTGCAAAATGATTTAGATAAGGCATGTGTATGGTGCGAAAAGTGGCAATTGAACCTAAATAAGGAAAAGTGTGAAGTTATTCACATGAGTATCAAACGAAACCAGCTACATTTACATTATGCGATAAGTCACACAAATCTGAAGGCTGTAAATTCAACTAAATATTTTGGGATTACAATAACAAGTAACCTAAATTGGAACGATCACATAGATAATATTGTGGGTAGAGCAAACCAAACACTGCGATCCATTGGCAGAACACTTAGACGGTGCAACAGGTCTACCAAAGAGACTGCTTCACCAAGCTTGTCCGCCCTATTCTGGAGTATTGCTGTGCGGTGTGGGATCCGCGTCAGGTGAGACAGAAGGATGACACAAAAAAGTACAAAGAAGGGCAGTTCGTTTTGTATTATCGCGAAATAGGGAAGATAGTGTCACAGACATTATACATGAGTTGGAGTGGCAATCATTAAAACAAAGGCGATTTCCGTTGCGACGGGACCTTCTCATGAAATTTTAATCACCAGTTTTGTCCTCCAATTGCGAAAACATTCTGTTGGCTCCCACGTACATAGGGAGAAATGATCATCACAATAAAATAAGAGAAAATAGAGCTCGCACAGAAAAATTTAAGTGCTCGATTTGCTCACGTGCTGTTCGAGAGGGGAACGATAAAGAGACAACTTGAAGAATGTTCATTGAACGCTCTGTCAGGCACTTCATTGTGAATAGCAGAGTAAACACGTAGATATAGATGTAGATATTCAAGCCTGTATTAGCAAATATTGCACTGCCATATTCTGTGCTGAGTCTCTCAGTGGCTAATGTCATTCCATTAATCTTTAGTCTTCTGTCATTTGGACCTCTCTGAGTTTCCTGTATGAGGAGGAGGTCACAGTTCTTTGTTTTAAACATATTAACTAATAATATTTCTTTCTCCGTTGATATTCCTTCTATATTGATGGAAACTACTGTCACGTCTGGTTTTGAAAAAAAAAACTATCAGATGTAGTGTTTTGGTGGTGGAAATATTTGCCGCGGGAATATCTTCCAACGTTGCCCAGGGTACGCCGGATCGTTTGGTTCTTCAGGACATTAACTGAACGATCCGCGGGGAGGCTTTTTCTGTGTATCCCAATGTGCCATTCATTTATGGACAGTGAGGAACGTTAATCACACGTGGAACAATTAACACGCTTGGTGTGCTACCCTCAAGCTGTTAACTATGTTACTATTCGTGATGCTGAAATTATGTTACGTAAGAAGTTTTGGACTAGTTAAAGATATTTTTTACTTTAAGAAAATACCTCGTTGAACAGCGATCACGTTTATGCTAATTAATTCTCTGTATTTAAAATTTTTGAGACTAGAAGTTCCTTCTTGTGCTGCATTATCCACTCATTACACAAAATATTACTTGATAAATCTACAGTTTCTTGCCCATAGTTCTTGTATTTTTATCTAAATACGTGGAAATGTGTCATGAAGTCATGTCTGTGGCTAGATTTATTGCAGTGATAAGAGTGTACTAACACATTTATTTGCTTTCTTCTTGTGCTTAAGTTATAGTTAGACTTCTTCCTATGTCATACTGTAAGGGGAATTTACATTTGCTTGATTTGTTTTGTTTATTACAGGTTATGTAGCCGCTATTAGGATTTTTTCCTTGCTTGACGAGTACTCTTGATGAATGATTATTAACAGAGTAACTTTCTGGAATAGAAATGCACTTGGGAATCTTTTTAGATTTGTTCGATGATAGGTATATGGAACAAAGATTTTTTTTTTCAAGGAATCTTCCTTCTGTTAGACACTGCATACATCTGAGTCATGTTTCCTAAACATGTGATATTAATGACACCTCATTGTTTAAAGAATTTGCGTCCTTTCTTTCATATGTGTCAATGAGCAGTGAATTTTCTGTTGAAAAGTTTACTGCCGTTTTCTTTGTTGAAACCTACGTGCTAGTTTTCTTCATAATTCCTCAGATGTGATATATTTCTGTGAAATACATGTATCTGATTGTCTGGGGTGTAGTGTTTAGGATTTTGATATAGGTCTGTTAGAATTATTTTTGTGCAGTGGATTATTCTTGCGGATTTGCTATTTATACTTTTCCATTTAATAACTATAGGATCTTTAATGGGATTTATAACTGAGGATAACTTGGCCTAATGCAACAATTGATTTCATTAAACTAAAAATTTAAAACGACTTTGCTTCACAATTTGGTGATCGTACTCTGTAGTAGAGCTATATGGTACCTGAGAGTGGGAATTTAAAATTTCTACCACCTCCCCCCCTCCTCCCCAATATGGTGAATTTGATTTCTATTTAGAATTTGAGTATGGTGATCCATATAGTTGAGGGCAGAATCATTTTTACGTGTCTTAAGGGTGCTAAATACATTGCGATACACAGATCTCACGTTTATATTAAATTTATTTACTCATGAATAGTGTATTTCAGGCACTGCAAGAAATATTTGTGTCATATAGAGATATGAGGTACTGTTTACCATTTGCTAATGAGAATTGAGATATTCTGGATTCTGAAAATGGTTGTCTGTGGATTGTGATCAGTATTGAGCCTGGCTTGATTGATTAGACCCGTCCACAAATTCATCACACTTTATATTAACATAAACGAAAGTAGCTGTGGTTTATAGGTTTAGATGTGCTGAACACGAATTTCTAGCTTTAAATTGTCTCATAGCTCAGCTACCTACATGCAGAGGCCTTGAAGCAAGGGCCCTCTACCGTATGTCAGTGAGTTGGCCTCTTTCAATACAATTTTGCAGCGTCATGACACCAGTCACGTGAGTTTTGTTGATTGCAAAAACCAGAAGCGATTTCAACTGTCGTTTGTCACGGCTGCATCCTCTTGTGCTCCTTCAGTTCACTTGTTATCGGAACTAGCGTAATGGCGGTTGGCAGTGAACGTATTTGTACTGAGATACTGAAATTAATGAACTGAGTTACTGTACGCTCTCACAAAATGGTCGTGTAGCTACAGTAACAAAGCTGGTAACTTATGTTGCATCTGTACAAACTTGCTTTGTAGTTAAGCAAACCGAGCATTGACAAAAGCAGTGAAATAAGCATCGCCTTCTGTTTCGGATGTGAGTTGGAGACGAAGATATATCGTGGTCTCCACATTTGTGTCACATTGTATGGTAATCTACTCCAAGTGCTTGGATGCATGGTAAAAACGTTTCCATAAAGTTTGGTGTGTCAGGTATTTGGCGTAAACTCACAAATCGTGAATCGTATTGCTACCTTTGTGTGGTACCTGTCTTGAGGAAAAGAGTCAGTACCAAAAGGAAGAGAATTTTCAGTTTCATGACATCCCATGTTTCATTTGGCTCTTCGCCTGCAAATACCACCACCAAGCATGGACACACAAAGCCGAAAAAATGCAGTCATTATCCAGTGACACTGACTCTACGTTTACATTAACTTCGTCTTCTGGAGAAGCACACAAATCATTCAATGCGAATTCAGTGATCTGATTGGGGATTTAGACCTTCCCTGTGCAAAGCCGAACTCTTGGCCTCATGACTGTAATAGTAGAATCTCCTCGCTCACACTGTACATGTGTCTCTGTTTTGGGAGAGACAGAAAAAATAAGAGTATTATTTTAGTACACGGTGCAGTGACACTGGTGGTTTGTCTTAAGACCTCAGCATTACATACAAACCAGACGAGTGGAGACTCTTTATCGATTGCTCAATAACAATCTTGAAGGCATTAACGTTTCACAAGAGTAATGAAAGGCCATCCACCCCTGTCACGTATACTTCCATAGGTAAACAAAGTGTACCATATTGAAATCCGCTGTAAACTGTCTTAATTACTTGCTGTAAACTGTCTTAATGGCTGGTTTGTGAAGATTTCAAATTTAATGAGTTATTGGTTTTGCAAGGAGGTTACACTAAGTACTGCTGCTACCTGTGTGAGTGAGACAGTCGAGAAACAGAAAAAAACTACGCACAAAGAGAATAGCCTCAATGAACACCTCTGGTGCCTGGATAAAAGGTATTATCAAGAATGAATCAGAACATAATAACTCTCCTACTATTGCACATTAAGTGGGACTCATGGCAGCATTTGTAAAGTTTGTGTAAGAATTTCAGTATTTCTAAAAGACGTTTCCAGGACTCAGGTGGGAGAAGATCGCAAAGAGGATATTCAATGGTTCACACATACTCCAGCTGAGGGGAGTCACACTTCATTGTGTCCACTCTAACTCCTGATCAGCGGCATGTGTGGCACTCTTTTCGTGACAAGATAGCATTGATGTCGCGAAGTAGGAGACCCGAAAATTACAGGGACCTTATGGATGATTCATTCGTGCTTATAAGGTCACTGCCTGCAACATGACCCTGAAGATGAAATTCCTTTACTCCCATATACATGTGTTCCGAGGAAACTGTGGTGAATTCGGTGATGTGGACGGCGAGCAATCCCTCCAGTAAATTTCACTCAAGTAGCAGCGGCACACAGGTTGAATGCTACAGAGATAGGCTTCAGACATCACCCATACCAAGAAGGAAAAAAAAAATACATGAGTATAATGATAGATCCCAACCACTCTTGCGACCGGTATACAGGTTCACCACGTATCTTCTCAGTCAACAACTATTAATTTTTTTTAGGCAGAGGCACAGCACCAATAATAAATAAACACACATATGGTGCAATTTAGATGCACTCCTCAGCACATGTGGCTCACTACTCACAGACAACACAAAATGTTGATAGCCTCTATATATAAGTAGCAACACCAAAACAAGACAAATATTTTCATCATCTCATAAGCCACAGTTAATACACATACGATAAATGGGTCCATAAACAGAATTTAAAATTAACGTGCCATAAACTAGAAAAGATGTTCCAGCGAAATGTGAAGAAAATATTAAAAAATAGAAAAATGGCCATGGATATGACATGAAAATAACATCTCAATCTTGTAAGGCAGCTCCATTAACAAAAAATCTAATCACAAACATAAAAATGTACAAAAAATTAAGAAGGAACGATCGTTATCAAATCATCTTTAACAGTAATAACAAATGGAAACATTAATTCTACCACTATAAAACATAAAATTTTGTGAACAGACTAACATTTGGATTCACCAAATCACATTTGCGCCACAGTAAGAAGCAAAATAATAACTCCAAATGTACAGGATTTCAGTCATATCGTGGGTGGCTACATACATCGATTTTACCACTGGACAATATTTTAAAAAGTCACTTTAAAAAATGCAACTTAAAGGATTTCACTTACTGTTTCGTCAGTCAATGCCTCGTTTTCCGAAGTTAGCCATCCCTCACCAAAACTAAGGAAGGAGGGAAATGTTTTAGTATTTATTTTCCATGTTCCATCTGTTTAATCAACGTTTTACTCCCAATAAGTTCCGATATAAGTGGCTTTAACGCGACTGCTCTTCAGTCTTCATCAGAACCCTTTGTGTATCTACATATTACAAAATATACTAAGACCTCTCATATTCTGAAAAATACATTAACATTAGTATTCTTTCAGATTTATCATGATAGAATCCTAATGTGGGCTACATTACAAAGAAGGATGCTGTGTCCTAACAACCAACCGTAGTCGCCTTGCATTCTCTTAAACAACAAATGGTTCATTGCCTTTGACACTAGGAAAATACCTCAAAAAACCACAAAATCGGATTTGGTTCTATTCCTTTAAGCATGAGACAGCGATTTGGATCACTAATCAACAATATCACTAGACATAGGCACATTATATTTCCTTCAGTTAATGACACCAGAAAAACCTACATCTCCACAACAGATCTATGTACAGAATTATCTTTTAGACTGCTGCTCAACTTAAATCGAGGACTACAGCAAGAGTCATCACCCAGGAAAGCCTTTAATTTGTGGGGAAACCAATGGTCATCATTTCATCTCTCACTACTCTTTAAAACAAAATAAAACTCAGATAATAAAACTGTTTCATTCTCATCCCTTCAAGGGAATCCATAAATCCACAAAATCAACTCAAATAAGCTCATAAGTATTTACTGACACAGCCAGTAACGAAGTAATCACATAATTCTCTTCAGAACACCTTTGTAACATTTCTACTCACCATAACAGTCTGGAGAAACCATTAAAAGACAATTAACATCTCTGGAACCCATTCTGTATCACATATCACTCACAATCATTGATTTCCTTTGTTTTAATTTCAGATGAACACACACACTATCTAACAGATAACCAGACTCTTTGCACCACTCTGACACCAACAACACTGATAGTGAAAGATCCATTCTCTCGTAGACAAACGACCAACGCATTGTAAGAAAACAACACACAATATAAAGGATAAAATTAGGTAATATATCAGTTTAGGTAACCTTGTGTTTGCTAGGCACATCATACACAGTGTTAGTATATGCCTCTAAGCTTAAGGTAGTAATTTCATTTCATATTATATTCACATTCTTCCTCGCAGAGTACTCGTAATGGTTCATTAATGGTGGAACAGGCAAAACATCAATCACGTCGTATACTTGTGTCATACAAGAGACAACCAGTTGCAAAATCAAAATTCACTTTTCAACGTACAAGAACAGAATAATCACTTCTTCGAAACAAACGAATAATCATACACTGAAAATACGAAACTGAAGAAAAAAAAATTCCAACTTTCAACACATCAGATCCTGCCTGCACACATGCTCCATCATGTACTGAAATTTACAGCATAGAAACTATCCACTCATGATCACCTGTCACAGTTCAAGACTCACTATAAACAACATCAAAAGATCTTCATCCTGCATCAACTCACTATATCATACAATCTAGAAATTCATCCAATACCATTACATCAAATATTCATAAAAAATACATGAAAAAGCAACACAAAGACGGAATTGCCAAAGGCACGTAGGTAAATTACTTGATCACTGAACAAAAATAAATGTAAGAAATTATACACATGTAACAATCACACTCCTAATAATCTGTCATGTGCCAGATCACTCCACACAAGTTCATTAAAAGTAAAGATTCAGAAGTCACCACCCTAATCCTCAATAATCGTAAATTTTCTAACACATATTTCCACTTATACGGAGGAAAATACCTCACATATTACTCTTGGTTTCTCAATAGAAAAAAATCTTATCACCTGCACGGTAAAGTTAGAAAGACTATAGAAGCTGCCTTCGACAAAGAATACAGATAAGACGCCTGTCTGTCCAAAGAAATTTAACTACCACATAAACAGATGTAAATACAAATTTTATAGTTAATAACGGAACGTCATAAATATGGTACCAACACTATTTCTGACAAGGAACTCTGTACTGGGCTCTGTAGATCTTAAATCTACACACCTCACTTTTCGCTACTTGGTTTCCATATCTGTTACTGATGCCTTGCAACATGATGCAGTCCCTGTCGAAAAATTGAAAACGTCTCAATGAAGCTCACTGATTCTCAAAGACATAAAAATTCCAATTTTACTGGTGTTAGAACAAAAATTCAAATCAGTGACTGCTTCATATTCATCTGAGAATAGAACACACGCTTGTTTCAATGCAATGTTTTGGTTTCTGTTGCCGACTGTCAAATGTTTTTGCCAAAGATCGAATGTTATTGCCCAACTTTCGAGTGTAATTATTGAAGTATCAGATGTGCGTTTGTGTGTGTGTGTGTTTGTGTGTGTGTGTGTGTGTGTGTATGTGTGTGTGTGATATAATTTTTTTGTGCTGTGTGTGTTTTTGTGTGTGTGTGTGTGTATGTGTGTTTTTGTGTGGTATTCTTTTTGTGGGCTGTGTGAGTGTGAGTGTGTGTGTGTGTGTGTGTGTGTGTGTGTGTGTGTGTGTGTGTGTGTGTGTGTGCAGGTGGTGTGGGGAAGAGAAGATATAGAACCAAAGATTGAAAGGGCCATTGAGAAACTGCACCAAATGCTGCCACAATACCAAAATGACTATAACTCCTAGTAACTCTACATACCTGCTATTGAAAGGACAGTTTATCAGGAATCCTACTGTTAGAACCGATGGCTCAGCAGTTCTTCGGCGACGGGAGACACGATACTTGGGACTCATCATTGACGAGAGATGGAACTTCAGGAAACACATTGACACCGTAACCCAGAGAGCTCTCCAATTACTAAACAATCTCATCTTCATAGGACATAAAAGATTTCATTTCCCTCTTCATCTCATAAATCTCTATCATAACAGTTTCCTAACTTTAGTAGTGGGTTACAGCTCGGGAGTCTGGGCGCACAGGCTCATGAGGGTCGTGCCCGCCATGACAGTGAGAAGGGTCCAGAGAAGCATGATTTAGAGTACTGTGGGGGCCTACAGAACATCTCCGTGGGGAGCTCTGTTAGTCATAATGGCGCTTTGCCCGTTAGACATCAAGATACGAGAACAAGCGGCGTAGTACTGGGCCAAAAAGGGGAATATGGAGAAAGTAATAGAAATCGTGGTTGTGAGGGTGGAGGATAAGAGGGAAATAAGAAACAGAGGGGAGGAACTTTGGCAGAGTGCTTGGGAGGAAGAAGAAACTGGGAGAATGACCTTCCAGTTTTTACCAGATGTAAAAGTGCGTGGGGGCATGAAATACTTTGAAGCTACACGAGGACTCATACACTTTCTCACTGGCCATGGACCCTATCCGACATACTTATATCGGTTTGGGAAGAGGACAACCCCAGAGTGTGACTGTGGCGCGGCAGAGGGTACTCCCGACCATGTGGTTTACGAGTGCCCGCTCTTCAATGATATCGCGTCAACACTCCGGGACAGACTTCCAAATAGCGACACATACCACCTACTCAGACAAGAAGACACTTTTCACACTTTGACTGCATTGGCAGATGGGGTATCACGAAAAGTGTTAATGGAATACCTGAGAGACCTAGATTAGGTATCAACTCGTAGATCAAACCAATTGACACCAGATCCTATTCCCATACCGCCTGCGCATGCGCTGGCCGACTTCCATCATAGTTGGAATCCGCCACGTACAGGACTATGGGGGGGTGGGGGGGTTGTGGGGTCAACACAACTGATCAAGCCAAGCACCTGATACGACGTAGTTTAAGCTAGTTTTGTAGGGCTTGGATTAGGACATTAATTTTGGGAATTGCAGCGATTACTTACCTTGGCCAGCATGGCTATCCTAAGAAGGTTTATATACAACTGGCACACCTGTGACGCTGCAGGTAATAGTCATAGTAGATTAGTTAAGTTATAAGTAGTTAGATCAAATTGCCCATTGAGGTAGAAAACTGAAACTAACACATTGTAGTGGTTAAACTGTAGCTCACTAACATAATTGTAAAAGCTGCATTGTAATCTAATCTACACTCCTGGAAATAGAAATAAGAACACCGTGAATTCATTGTCCCAGGAAGGGGAAACTTTATTGACACATTCCTGGGGTCTGATACATCACATGATCACACTGACAGAACCACAGGCACATAGACACAGGCAACAGAGCATGCACAATGTCGGCACTTGCACAGTGTATATCCACCTTTCGCAGCAATGCAGGCTGCTATTCTCCCATGGAGACGATCGTAGAGATGCTGGATGTAGTCCTGTGGAACGGCTTGCCATGCCATTTCCACCTGGCGCCTCAGTTGGACCAGCGTTCGTGCTGGACGTGCAGACCGCGTGAGACGACGCTTCATCCAGTCCCAAACATGTTCAATGGGGGACAGATCCGGAGATCTTGCTGGCCAGGGTAGTTGACTTATACCTTCTAGAGCACGTTGGGTGGCACGGGATACATGCGGACGTGCATTGTCCTGTTGGAACAGCAAGTTCCCTTGCCGGTCTAGGAATGGTAGAACGATGGGTTCGATGACGGTTTGGATGTACCGTGCACTATTCAGTGTCCCCTCGACGATCACCAGTGTGTACTGCCAGTGTAGGAGATCGCTCCCCACACCATGATGCCGGGTGTTGGCCCTGTGTGCCTCGGTCGTATGCAGTCCTGATTGTGGCGCTCACCTGCACGGCGCCAAACACGCATACGACCATCATTGGCACCAAGGCAGAAGCGACTCTCATCGCTGAAGACGACACGTCTCCATTCGTCCCTCCATTCACGCCTGTCGCGACACCACTGGAGGCGAGCTGCACGATGTTGGGGCGTGAGCGGAAGACGGCCTAACGGTGTGCGGGACCGTAGCCCAGCTTCATGGAGACGGTTGCGAATGGTCCTCGCCGATACCCCAGGAGCAACAGTGTCCCTAATTTGCTGGGAAGTGGCGGTGCGGTTCCCTACGGCACTGCGTAGGATCCTACGGTCTTGGCGTGCATCCGTGCGTCGCTGCGGTCCGGTCCCAGGTCGACGGGCACGTGCACCTTCCGCCGACCACTGGCGACAACATCGATGTACTGTGGAGACCTCACGCCCCACGTGTTGAGCAATTCGGCGGTACGTCCACCCGGTCTCCCGCATGCCCACTATACGCCCTCGCTCAAAGTCCGTCAACTGCACATACGGTTCACGTCCACGCTGTCGCGGCATGCTACCAGTGTTAAAGACTGCGGTGTAGCTCCGTATGCCACGGCAAACTGGCTGACACTGACGGCGGCGGTGCACAAATGCTGCGCAGCTAGCACCATTCGACGGCCAACACCGCGGTTCCTGGTGTGTCCGCTGTGCCGTGCGTGTGATCATTGCTTGTACAGCCCTCTCGCAGTGTCCGGAGCAAGTATGGTGGGTCTGACACACCGGTGTCAATGTGTTCTTTTTTCCATTTCCAGGAGTGTATGTATCATTTTATGACCCACTAATCACCTTAGGAGGTGGATTAATATTGGAGGGTTAATATTGTATAATTATTATCGTCTTATGAAATAAAGAATATGTTTAAAAAGAAAACAGGGTTACGTACTACCGCTCCGGCATTGTCAGACGGTACAGATCTCAATCGCCACTTGCTCCCAGCTGCACCTACTTTCAGATTTGAACAATCAAAGTCTGCTCAGCTTCAGATGAATTGCATTATACATATTTTGAGGGCCTGAGTACTTGACTCACTCCACTAGTTAAACTGTCTCTGCCACCCGGGATCCTTGTCCAGAGTAGTCTTCAATCACCTGTTAATGTTTACGTTATTCAATCAATAACTTCTTTAGCATCATTTATGTCTGTTTTGGGAAAATAAATGTTGTTAGAACACTAAAATTATGCCAACATTTTCAATCTTCAAATAGTCCCACCAGGGTTGCCTTTCAATGGAGCGTGTTACCGCTAGCCAACATGACATTTTTGTGGGACATGTTTTTTCATTACGTCCATGTTTCGTAATGTAGATTACTCGTAACACGACTGCAGACAGCATTCGCGGCTTAGGTGCCAAGTGTCAAATGTGGGTTTAAACAATGAGTTTTAATGGAATGGAAGCCATTCAGAATATTTCATTGTCATGTACAATATCAGTAATAAAATCAATAAAAGCAACAACGACATCCGAGTCGTTCACTTAAGGCAGCTAAAATTCCCGAGCAGCTCACATAATTCTATGAGCGGCCAGATGCATGATCTGGTAACACTGTAGTATGTGCAAGTGCGTTTAAGAAGATCTGTCAGTCTTCTCGAGCTGTTACAAAACGTATCGGCTCGTGGTCGTGTGGCACACTTCGTGCTGAGTAAACATAAAGTAGCGCGTTCCAGTCCCATTCTATTCCCTAGTCTCTTATATGGCGCATCAGATATCTGGTTAAGTTATCAGTCTGACGGAACCTCAGGCATAATTCTTTTCATTGTGTAATGGACCTGTATACCAAAAAGTTCCAGATAAATTTCAGCCAAACAGGTCGTGGTTGCGTCAAGATCACATCAGTTAACACTCGAGAGTAATCTCGCCCCACAGCAACTACCGGCTACCGGCCATATACCTGGCGCAAACGTTAGATGCCTCCGACATGATGAAAGTGGCGCCATGCCATAAGTGTATTTATGAAGGATGTTTTTATTTTATTTGAGGTTCTTGTGTTTGTGTCGCAGTTACGATTTGGATTCTGCATGAAAGATACTTATGAATGTTATTAAAGCGTGATAAATCACAGTCGGAAGAGGGAGAACGTCTAACATTTGCACCATGTTATTCCCTTTAGGTTTAGGAGCGTAGTGAAGGTAGCAGAGGCAGTCCTGAACCGTTGTATTTTGTGTGGGGTGAGTACATTCAAGCAAAACACGTCAGTAACAGATTTTGTGCTTCAAGAAACATCGTTCTGGCACGAATCATTTTGCACATTCAGGGAGTCACCAAAACAGACATATGCGATGCAGAGTGACGATTTAAGCGTCGTGCGACATTCGTATTCAATAAACAAGGTCCAGAAGTTGGGAGCAGTAGCACTGCATCCTCTAATTTAAAACAACAGAAATCAAAGTTTTGACTATTAATGCACTTTTGCTTGATCTTAATCAGGTGCCTCACAGAGAATTCCACTTAAGTATGCCTACTGGTAACAAGTTATAATGTTTTTGTATTAACTTCTTAAGAAGAATTATTGGCTGAGCCCTAACACAAGGCATATACTGGCGAAAAGGGCAGTGTGAACATAATATTTTCTATCTGGTGGCTCCAAAAAGGTACTGTGCATTGAAAAAACCTCCCCAGGGGAGAGTATACTGCTGCGAGTACTTTTTGCCAACACCTAAGTCATATATCGAATGTAATGTAAGAAAAGGGCCAACAAAATTTTATCACATGGTGATCACGACAACGCACTCCACCGATTGCAGTAATGAAACTGACCAGGATTTTGAAAAATCGTCCTCCACGCATCTATTCTTCTGGGCTTATACCTTCAAATTTTTACCTTTCAAGAATCTTACAGGAAAACAGTCAAAAAACCTCTCTGGATGAAAGGCCCTTCAAATCTGGTTTGATGACATCTTTAACTCAGATCCAGAAAGTTTCCCCAGATTTGGAATAACTTAATTACCTGAGTATTGTCAGACTGCTTTAGATAATGCGAGAGAAATACTGTTGATGATTAATATCTCTCTGATTTTTACTCTTGTGTACAATAAAGTAACGGATAACGATATGAAAATATGCATTGTCCCAATTCAAATGACATTCAAATTGCCATGATATACTTGCGACGAAGGTCTATTTCAATAAAATATAAAGTATCTGTAAAAGGAGCATGCCCATATCAGCACAAATTAGAAAGATATGACTGATTCCGTACTTCTAAATGGTCTTTGTCTACTTCCTATTTCATAATGAAGTGGTATGGAAATGCGCTATTTCGTAAATAAAATAAATAAAATTTCCTTATTGCTCTTCGACCAGACTGCTTGTATCTGTGTCACGCAACAGCTAAGAATCACGCTTTAGTAAGACTGGAACTGGTGACCAAAGCAGCTCTCACTTTACAATAGTCCATTTTACCTGACGGCTTGCGGAATAGTGTAGAATTGTGCTCTCACTTATTGCTCCATTGCTGGCTAGGACAGATAAACTCGCAACGCAAAAGACGAGGTTAGGTGCAATTTCAATTCAGGATGATTTCCTGGACTCAGAACTGGTAACTTTGTTTCAAACCTTATGTGACAATGACGCAATTATTTAATGGAAATGATATGAATATGTGAAGTTAATTTCGTAGGTTACATCTGTGTCGTACAGGAAGTAACTTGTCGGTCACAGGGTTGCCATATATAGCTTCGTTGCTGCTAAGCTTAAGTTATACTTCCAGCAGGAAGAACACCAGCCTTGAGAGGTCTAGGAAGTGTTCACAGTTCGTCTCTGAAAGACGTGCTGACCCAGCGCCGAAATGCAATTCTCAATGAGTCTGATTTACGTTTCTGCAACTGACTTTAGGGACTAGAGCGTCTTCAGTAATGACACTCAGATGTCCCGACTGAATACTGAACAACACAAATCATGAAATATCACAATTATTTGTCTCTTAAGGGTACTGAAACTAGAAATTTCATCGCAGACATATTTCACATTTTTTTGAAGATCTCCATTGTGTGATACTGTGAACGTTATGAGAAAGCAACAACCTTTTTTATAATAATAGAGGTGGAAAATATTTTTCCTCAAATCAACGGTAATGCCAACCATCCATGAAAGAAAGATAGATAAATGGAGAGACAACAACACAGCTTCGATTGCAAAACGTAATATCCGCAGATTGACCTCGTAAGCTATGAATAACATTAGTCCCAAAACAAGAAAGGCTATTATGCAGGAAACCATAAGAAATAACAGAAAATTCTGGCTCAAAATTCATTTGAAAATTAAAATAGCTGACATCCGCCTCTCAACTTCTATTCTATCTTCTGCTAACACGAAAGGAGAAGCATTTGCTATCAGAAAGTGGAACAAGGAAAACAAAACGGTGACCGTAATGTCGAGAATAAGTTATACTTGAGTAAAACTATCTTCATATCAAAAATACTAAAAGATAGATACGTATCATTAAAATGTATCGACTGCTGATACTTTGTCAATCAAAGCGAAATCCGCCTACGATGAAGAGTTTTTCAGCGTGCAGTAAGCTTAAGACGGAGAAAACCCCAAATAACAACAGGTTCTATAACAAATTGTCCCTTTTATTTGGACTGTTGAGCTCCGTGGCCGTGGATAATATTTTAATATAAAAATACAGCGACCAGCCATTTTTTTAATGCGTTTTATTTATGCCAATATGCATTTCGTGTTTGCACCCATCTTCAGCTGGCAAATTACGTGTGTCTTCAGTTTCTACAGTCGTAAAATATCAACAGCAGTTTGGATGCTGCAGCTGGCCTGTGCAAAAAGCAACGATTCCAATCATTTACTTCAATTTCGCTAGTTTAAAGTTACGTACTATCAGTTGTTCATTTTACTTACATTCTCCACTCCTTGTTTTTTCTTGACCTTGTTTTTTCTTACCTTGAGGAGTTTAGTCATGTGTATTTTATGCCAGCTTACCGATTGCTTCACAGTTCGTCTTCTCGGAGTTTTGCTCACACAGTTCGCCCACAACCTTTTCATGATTGCATTGTTCTTCCGTTTATCTGTTTATATTTCTGTTTATATTTCTACAAACTAAACACGTTTCATCTTAGAAAAACAATGTACAATAGAATTAAATAGACTTCAACTTCTTGTGCCGGAATTCTCTGATAGACCTATTTGACTAACATAAAGGACGCCGTCTTCTCGCCCTTAAAAACAGAAATAAACGTAATAACTATAGTTAAAACATATAATAAAGAAATAAACTGATAAGAAAAACTTGTTCTCTGGGAAACCAGAAAGGGACATAATTTCATTCTGATTTCATTTCTTGTTGATAATCTACGTAATCCCTGAATACGGTGGTTTTGTCTTAGAGCTGCCTCTAGGAATTTGGCATGGTTTTTGGTGTAGGTTCTTTTTTCTGTAAGTAGATGACGTTGGGATGCAATATGCATACAGAACTCGTCCCTAATTTTACTATCGTCTGACATTAAATAATAGACTGAACTTCAGCTAGTTAACGGCATTCCGTTTTGTTTTATGATACGAATTTCAGTTCGGTTACAAAAAGTCATGAAGAGTAATGGAATTCGGGAAAGCCATTGTGATGGTTGGTATCTTGTGACGAATGAAGTTCCGGACCTCTTTAATACTGATGCACACAAAACATAGTTCTTCATCATCTATTAAGTTGAACGTTGTGCACATGGGTGAGTCCGCCAACTATTTGGTATGAATCTTGGAATTGTGTATTTTTCGGTTGACTGCTTGGTACCAAGACGCTTTCACTATCACTGTTAGACCACAGGAGTGTGATTACTCACCATCTGTGATCTGTCTGTTTTTGTTCGATAATGTTTCTGTTCTTGTTTTTCATCAGCTTCCTATAAACTGAGTTCACCGTCGAGAGCTTCTTTTCTGGGATTATTTACTTGATGTAACTTAGTTCAATTAAAAAGGTTTAGAGGTAAACAACTTCATTCGGAATATAGTGTACATTATTGGAAGGTTGCCGACTGGTCGGTACTTTTTCACTGAACAAGTGTGCAGTTAAACTGTTTGGTTGTTTGCTTGAGTCCTTCACTGTTTGTGTGTGTTACACACATATAACGCCCGTGACTTGTTGTTAACATCAGTTGAACTTAAACCTCCATCCCCTGTGGCCAGGGTTAGCGTATCATACCTGGTTTCGAATATGTATCCTCGAGCGACGAAGTGGCCTAAAGCTGACATGATCTGTCTCATCTTCTCTTGTAGAATCGGCAGCACTATTAGGTAGACGTCGGCTAAGTTTACTTTCTGTCTTTGACCAGTCGTCCTGAAAGAGTGGGTCTCTACACAGGTGCGCATACTCGCTAGAAGATTCCTATCTTGCAGTTAACAGTGACAGTGTGCCTTATGTTGTTCCTGTATCAGTGTCTAAGCATTTCATTTCAGAGAATCGGGTTAGCTGACAGTGATGTTGTGGAGATATTCTGACTCTTACATTCATAATGAAAGACTGCCTTTCACTCAACTTCGCTCCTGGAGCAAGTTCGTATTTGTTAACGATCTGAAGAGCTTCCTCTACATCGTGATGGTCCGTGACTACAAAACCTACGTGGCAAGAGTAGGAATTACAAACAATCTTCTTTCCATTCATGATTAAGCCTCGTAAACGTTGGGTCAAAGTGGCCAGTAAAGGTTCAGTGGTGATCGTAAACAGTGCCATCGACATCGGACAAGCCTGTCTCACCGAGCTATTTATTTCAATTTCTTTATTCAGCAGGTCATCAGTCATTATTCTTGTAACTGTTTTACCGAGAATTTCAAGGATGACGTTAATAAGTTGTAGTGGAAATCCTATGTCATGCATGGTGGTTCTAAGATACTGGTGGTTAACTCTGTTGAATTTCCACGTAAAATAAAGTGATACTAAAGATCATTTGAACTGGTAGACATCTGTAATGGCACTGACATCGGCGTACTTCCATAAGTTGTGCATGATCTTTCTGTGAATACCAACACTCGTTTGGTACCAAGCAATTACTGTATACATCAGCTTTTTAAGCCTGTGGAAATAATTAGGGTGTAGTCACTATGTAGAAAAGTAAGATGTCTAACATCATCAATAAAAATGTTTCCTGGGTGTTTTAGGGATTGAAACAACGATACCTGCCACGAGCTCTTAGGGGACGCCAATCGACCACGAACAGGTACATTTTCCTAACAGCTCGAGAATACTGAGAGACCTTTACGGATAATACAGTGTTGCCAGATCATGAATATGGCCGGACGTTTACGAGTGTTCGGAATATTGGACCTTTCGTAAGTGAATAACTCGGTCATTGTCTCTACAGCGACCGGCCTGAAGACAGGTTTTATGTCTAAAACTCTACTTTCTTGTCATTTCGATGAAATATTCTGAATGCCTTCCATTTAAGATGTAACATTGATTCAATTAAATTAATTGTTTGAATCCATATTTAAACTTAAAGCTGTCTAATATCACGTTCCGGGTAAGCTACATTAGCAAAAATGGAAGTAATGACAAAAGGTATACCACAGAAGTGTCATTTTGGCTTAGCAGTAATATGTTCGATTTAACATGCATTGGGTGATATGCAAGTCGATTTGGATATCGCTGGAGGAACGCTGCAGTTTGAAAGCCTTTTTCTAGTTTTCTTTATTCAGTCTGCAAACGGACTGAACGGAATTCAATGACAAAACCATATGACAAACTCTGCATCATATACCACCTGATAACCTCAATGTATTACAATATAGGAGTGAGCTGAAATGTTTGTTTTCTAAATACTGAGTTACTTCACAACAAAGGCTCGGAAAAGATTTAAAGGGATAGTTAATGAGTGTAATTTGTGTTTTGTTTGTCATTAAGGCAATCATGACACGAGACAAATGTTCAGGAAGCAATGAACATACTGAGGTGAATATGGAAGTGACAAAGGACTTGAATAGCAGAAGTGCACACTCTTTCGTATCTATCTTTTTGAATCTGCACAGATGAGATAAATTTTCCTTGTAATTAAACATTTTGATTGCTTTGTGATATACTTGAATCATTTCTCAGCTGGGACTGAAACAGTTTTCTTTCTGTACTTCATACTTTTGTGTTAAGATAGATATGATAAATGTATAATTCACCAGTATTGTCTGATACATTTCAATCGTGGTGATAGGATATATGCTTCAAAGATTCTCAAGCGCTTCTCTGCACGAGCAGTTGCAACATAAGCAGCTTTGTCATCACTGTATCGAAATTTTATCTCACTTAAGTTAGCAGGTACCAAGTTCTGACACTCTTCCCACACATGACATCTCCTAAAAAGCAGATCTGATAAAACTTTGCAGAATAACTACTGTGTCACTTTCAGTTGACTTAAGTTCTTTCCTAACGCCTTTCATGGTATTCAGAGTCAGATGAATTGTCTGCATTTCTGTCGAAGACCTACTGTACCGATTTCACTCAGTATATCACTTCTTTTACAGGGAAAATGTGTGATATCAGACGTAATATCATAATATTTCCTATGTATAGCGTAGAATGGTGTGGTGGTTAGGTCGGTTACTTTCCATTCTGGAGGTATGGGGATCGAATCAGTCTTCCCTAGGCAGGTCAGCGTCTTGGACGTCCTTTCTTCGTGCATGCCTCATCAGCGCGCTCGCTGTGTTTTTGTACTTTACAGCTGTCTCCGTGCAGCTTACTTTCTTCACCGAGCAATGACATATTCACGAAGAATGTCGATAGTGAAGTTCAGTTTTACGACCGATTATGTGTAACCAATTGCATTAGAAACTGAACATATTTTACGAGATGACGTTTACATTGATTATCACGAACTAATAGTGTTTCACTTCTCCATCGTGAGCAGAGTGGTCTACGCGAAACTGGTGGACGACACGGCTTGTGAAAGTATTCTCAAAAAGACGAGACACCTACATTTCAGACATTCGGATATAGACACTGGCCATTTGAACGAGTAACATTCAAGTCTCGACTAGAGGACTGTCCGTGTGTCCGTGTTGCCGTTTGGGGTGTCAGCAGAGATGGTGACCGCAGCGTTCAGACCTTATGGCACTGTGATAAGCTATACGTTGGAACAATTGGCACACTTTACCATGTACCAAGTTCTGAACGAGGGGCGCCAGGTGCGCATAGACCTTACTAAACATGTTCAGTCCTACTGGAACATCAACGGAAGCCGTGCCATCATAGTTTACGACGACCAGACAAAGCCCTTTTGGAGATGCGGGCAAGATGGACTTCTCTGATCCAGCTGTATGCAATTCCTACCACGCAACTGCTAACAGCGGAGGAGAAGACGCAGCCCGAACTAACTGTGCTCCAGTTGATGTACGTATGAGTCCCTTAGTGTACTCCATCGGATCATCTACTGTTGACAGAAGCGTCGCCTTCTGTTGACACTGAGCAACCTCTGATGCAGCGGCGGGCCGCTACATACGGACATACTACATTGACAGAGCAACACTGATGGCTGGCTCTCAGCACTATGGGACTCAACATCTTAGGTCATAAGTCCCCTAGAACTTAGAACTACTTAAACCTAACTAACCTAAGGACATCACACACACCCATGCCCGAGGCAGGATTCGAACCTGCGACCGTAGCGATTCCGCGGTTCTGGACTGCAGCGCCAGAACCCCACGTCCACCGCGGCCGGCAGCAACACTGATATCGGTTTTACACTGCGAAGGGGGATCGTCCCTGCAGGAGACGTTGGCCATCACAGATTTGGTGGTGATAACCTGTGCTTTTCTCCCTAATGGCCACGACCCCCACTTGTTGTCGGACACCGACACTCATGTCCGAAAACAACGGGCTACAAAGAGATGGAAGAAATGTTGACTGACTCCATCCGATACGTGAAGAACGATATTAACTGAAAATGAAGATATCGACGGTTACGACCATACCCAGTAAGAAGATACGATCATCGGATTCTCGTCGGGATTTGATCACCAGTGGATTCGGAGAAGACCTCTCGCAGTGCCATGCGTCTAGGTGAAGAACAGTGGATGGATTCAGTATTTCAACGTGTCACGGGCATACTGCAGCATTTAGGCGCCCTGTTAATTCCGAGGGATGAGCGCAGCACGTGTGTACTGCGTGAGTCGACGCTGCCAAGTATGTGATGAATGCTGGAGTAGCTAAATCGGTTGTAAGTGTTTCTTATCACGAAACTTAAAATAATACAAGTGCTCATTGGAGGGGATATGTTGTACACGGCGGGAAATTTCTTCTCATCTTCCTCCTCCACCTCTCCCAACAGGCACCAATAATAGCGCCTCGCCATACCAGGCCTACGGGATTGGCGCCATCAACCTCAATACCATCAGTTCAGAGGTCTAGCTGCAGACTATTCGTGAGTTGTTGCAGGCGGCAGATCACGACGTCATATTCCTCCAGAAAGTCCGCCTCGACCAGTTTGTGTCTTCTTACAGATACTACTGATAACGGCAGTGGTTCAGCCATTGTTGTGAAGGAAGGCATCGCGATCAGTGGTGTCACTTACCTTTTGTCAGCTCGACAACTTGCTGTCACATATCAGGGAGTCATGTTTGTGAATCTGTGGTCCCACACTGGTACGGACAAGAGGACAGGCCGTTCAATATTCTATGGTGGAGGTGGCTCACTTATTAGAGGGACGCTACGGTCATATCATCCAAGGGGTTATCATCAATTGTGTCCTGTCACCATGGGATCAAAACCACAGTTTAGCACACGCAGGCAACAGCAGCCCTGGAGCAATACCTTGGCCTCGTCGACACCTGACAAAGTATCTACGACGAGAGACAGGGATTTTATCAATCATTCGTCGAGTCGCCTTGACCATATGTATGTCTCCCAGTGATTTACGGCAGCAATGCCTAATGCTAAGATATGGCCATCAGTCTCTACACACCACGATGCCTACCTCTGCATCATCTCCCTCTCTCGACAGAGGGCGTGGCGATGCAGGAACACTTGGCAAACGAATGTAGTGGTCCTCGAGGATTCACCTGCACTGCGGCGGATAATGATGTATGGCGGTGGAGAGGCTATGTGTTGGCAACGGAACACCACAGAATATCATCTTAGGCTAGTGTGGGAAATATCCGCCGTCCTACAGTGACCAAGACGTCAGGTGAGGTTCAGCGATTGAAAGCAAGGATCACAACGCTTATATGACGTCATCCCGAGGGCACGCTTGGAAGCATACGTCCTCAAGACCGAATCGGAGCTGAATCGTTGGCCATGTGTCACCTTATCCGCGTACGTAACAGATGTCCAAGAGTATTGATGCACGTGTTGGATATGTTGGATGTCCGGTGCATGACGGCCCAGAAAGATATCGCCATCGCCTTATTATATCATCACCGACGGTTCTACGCCGCAGAAGAACAGGATGTTACACCGACGGATGACGTCTTCCACTTATGCCTCGTACCCCCGATGGAAACGTGGTGGCTACCCGCACGGATCCCATAACGGTAGAGGACATCTCTGACGTCCTCAGCAAAGGGGCGACCAACAAATCGTTGTGCCTAGATAGTCTCCCAACAGAGTTTTATAGTACGTTCCATGATGTTCGATGTCCTGATAGGTTACAATGTACCAAGAAGTGGTGAACCCTATGTTTCAGATGAGACCAGCCTTTATCGACGGCATCCTTATTCGCTCTCCAATCCGTCTTCCAGAAGGTGTGCTGGTCATTAGCGTGCTCTTCAGTTGCTCAACGTCGATTTTGAGATATTTACGAAAATTATGGCTGCACTCTTTCAGAGTATCCTGTACCAAGTCGTTTCAACAGATCAGACGTGTCTCGGCATAACAGCAACATACAGACGGCGCTCAGTGATTGTCGCGATGCCATCGCACTGGTGGAGGAGTGTTGCGTGTGTGGAGCCTTAGTGTCAGTGGTCTTTGACTACTCTTTCGATAGGGTGTACCACAATGTATTGATAAGGTGCTGCGGCAGCTGCCCTTCCCTCAGTCGTTCATAGAAACAGTCATTAGCCTTTGGCATGGCGTGACTTCACAGGTTACAATCTATCGTCGTATAGTGGGCAAGATCACTTTCGCCCACTACGTGAGACAAGTTTGTCTCCCGTCGGTGGTTATGTATGCCATTGCCATGGAGCCACTGTTACATGGACTACGATTGTGGCTGCAAGTTTTTAGGTCGACAGACAATACTTTTGTCTGCTGTGCATATGCAGACGATCTGGTCTTTTTAGTTCATATGCCAGATGGAATCCAAGAATCACTGGACTGGAAAATTGTCTAGCGGGCGGCTTTTGTCAACATCTATCGGATGTCCAGGATACCACATCTAGCCACGTTTCTCCCGTTGCCGAAGACGATAGCACGCAGTTTACCGTCTTTAGAATGATTATCGAAGTGCGATGCAACACACTCACTCTCCCTACCACAGAGGATGGTCTCGTAATGGTCAATGTGCTGGTTAGAGTAGCTACTTTACATGTCGCCACGAGGTTGAAGATGTGGAACCACCTCCAGCGCAGATTGGTGGGAACTCTGATTGAAGAACCGACCTCCACCTTTCATGTGCCACCCATTGCTGTGGAGCATGTCTCTGATATTGTTGTTGTTGTTGTTGTGGTCTTCAGTCCTGAGACTGGTTTGATGCAGCTCTCCATGCTACTCTATCCTGTACAAGCTCCTTCATCTCCCAGTACTTACTGCAACCTACGTCCTTCTGAATCTGCTTAGTGTATTCATCTCTTGGACTCCCTCTACGATTTTTACCCTCCACGCTGCCCTCCAATACTAAATTGGTGATCCCTTGATGCCTCAGAACATGACCTACCAACCGATCCCTTCTTCTGGTCGAGTTGTGCCACAAACTTCTCTTCTCCCCAATCCTATTCAATACTTCCTCATTAGTTATGTGATCTACCAATCTAATCTTCAGCATTCTTCTGTAGCACCACATTTCTAAAGCTTCTATTCTCTTCTTGTCCAAACTATTTATCGTCCATGTTTCACTTCCATACATGGCTACACTCCATAGAAATACTTTCAGAAATGACTTCCTGACACTTAAATCTATACTTGATGTTAACAAATTTCTCTTCTTCAGAAACGCTTTCCTTGCCATTGCCAGTCTACATTTTATA
Source organism: Schistocerca serialis cubense (assembly GCF_023864345.2). Classification (NCBI taxonomy): domain Eukaryota; kingdom Metazoa; phylum Arthropoda; class Insecta; order Orthoptera; family Acrididae; genus Schistocerca; species Schistocerca serialis. The sequence goes on from NC_064640.1 coordinate 475,693,106, forward strand.
TCCTCTCTACATCTACCATCATCAGTTATTTTGCTCCCCAAATAGCAAAACTCCTTTATTACTTTAAGTGTCTCATTTCCTAATCTAATTCCCTCAGCATCACCCGACTTAATTAGACTACATTCCATTATCCTTGTTTTGCTTTTGTTGATGTTCATCTTATATCCTCCTTTCAAGACACTGTCCATTCCATTCAACTGCTCTTCCAAGTCCTTTGCTGTCTCTGACAGAATTACAATGTCATCGGCGAACCTCAAAGTTTTTATTTCTTCTCCATGAATTTTAATACTTACTCCGAATTTTTCTTTTGTTTCCTTTACTGCTTGCTCAATATACAGATTGAACAACATTGGGGAGAGGCTACAACCCTGTCTTACTCCCTTCCCAACCACTGCTTCCCTTTCATGTCCCTCGACTCTTATAACTGCCATCTGGTTTCTGTATAAATTGTAAATAGCCTTTCGCTCCCTGTATTTTACCCCTGCCACCTTTAGAATTAGAAAGAGAGTATTCCAGTCAACATTGTCAAAAGCTTTCTCTAAGTCTACAGATGCTAGAAACGTAGGTTTGCCTTTCCTTAATCTTTCTTCTAAGGTAAGTCGTAAGGTCAGTATTTCCTCACGGGTTCCAGTGTTTCTACGGAATCCAAACTGATCTTCCCCGAGGTTGGCTTCTACTAGTTTTTCCATTCGTCTGTAAAGAATTCGTGTTAGTATTTTGCAGCTGTGACTTATTAAAGTGATAGTTCGGTAATTTTCACATCTTTCAACACCTGCTTTCTTTGGGATTGGAAATACTATATTCTTCTTGAAGTCTGAAGGTATTTCGCCTGTTTCATACATCTTGCTCACCAGATGGTAGAGTTTTGTCAGGACTGGCTCTCCCACGGCCGTCAGTAGTTCCAATAGAATGTTGTCTACTCCAGGGCCTTGTTTCGACTCAGGTCTTTCAGTGCTCTGTCAAACTCTTCACGCAGTATCATATCTCCCACTTCTTCTTCATCTACATCCTCTTCCATTTCCATAATATTGTTCTCAAGTACATCGCCCTTGTATAGACCCTCTATATACTCCTTCGACCTTTCTGCTTTCCCTTCTTTGCTTAGAACTGGGTTTCCATCTGAGCCCTTGATATTCATAGAAGTCGTTTTCTTATCTCCAAAGGTCTCTTTAATTTTCCTGAAGGCAGTATCTACCTTACCCCTAGTGAGATAGGCCTCTACATCCTTACATTTGTCCTCTAGCCGTCCCTGCTTAGCCATTTTGCACTTCCTGTCGATCTCATTTTTGAGACGTTTGTATTCCTTTTTGCCTGCTTCATTTACTGCATTTTTTATTTTCTCCTTTCATCAATTAAATTCAATATTTCTTCTGTTACCCAAGGATTTCTACTAGCACTCGTCTTTTTAGCCACTTGATCCTCTGCTGCCTTCGCTACTTCATCCCTCAAAGCTACCCATTCTTCTTCTATTGTATTCCTTTCCCCCATTCCTGTCAATTGTTCCCTTATGCTCTCCCTGAAACTCTGTACAACCTTTGGTTCTTTCAGTTTATCCAGGTCCCATCTCCTTAAATTCCCACATTTTTGCAGTTTCTTCAGTTTTAATCTACAGGTCATAACCAATAGCTTGTGGTCAGAGTCCACATCTGCCCCTGGAAATGTCTTACAATTTAAAACCTGGTTCCTAAATCTCTGTCTTACCATTATATAATCTATCTGATACCTTTTAGTATCTCCAGGGTTCTTCCATGTATACAACCTTCTTTCATGATTCTTAAACCAAGTTTTAGCTATGATTATGTTGTGCTCTGTGCAAAATTCTTCAGGCGGCTTCCTCTTTCATTTCTTAGCCCCAATCCATATTCACCTACTATGTTTCCTTCTCTCCCTTTTCCTACACTCGAATTCCAGTCACCCATGACTATTAAATTTTCGTCTCCCTTCACAATCTCAATAATTTATTTTATTTCATCATACATTTCTTCAATTTCTTCGTCATCTGCAGAGCTAGTTGGCATATAAACTTGTACTACTGTAGTAGGTGTGGGCTTCGTATCTATATTGGCCACAATAATGCGTTCACTATGATGTTTGTAGTCGCTTACCCGCATTCCTATTTTCCTATTCATTATTAAACCTACTCCTGCATTACCCCTTTTTGATTTTGTGTTTATAATCCTGTAGTCACCTGACCTGAAGTCTTGTTCCTTCTCTGATATTATCTCGCTCAAAGTAGTTTTTGGAGGACTTCAGTTATTTCGCCACTTATCTGGCGAGTGAGCGGCCGCAGAGGGCCCGTAATGTTTAATGTCATATGATGCGATGCCATCCTCGACATCCGACTGAAAGCCGTCCACCCTTGATTACTTGCCAGGTGTTCTGGCGCGTAGTACACGGGTCTCTCCTCGATACCGATGCAAGAGCGGCCTGTTATTTGATGGTCAACCACAAATATATGAATCACCATAGATTCCATTCCATACGTATGGCCAATTATCCGTTATGTCCCCATTGTCATCTACCCGATACAGCTGAACACCGACTGGAATGTGGATCTTCCATGGTGCTTGACGAGACCGATGCAGGGCCTCATTCAGCGATCAACACCTACAACAGTGACTTAGACATCCCTTCTTATCCCAGATATGACGTTTTTATCCACGAACTAGGACGAATGTCGTGATATGTATGGATCAAGGGGTTAACCATATTGTATCTTTACCGCGATGATGACAAGCATTTCCTCGGTTTCTGGACCTTCCTATTGGAACTATTAATTCGTCTACGACGCCATCCGCGCTGTCGTCAATACTTTCCTAATTATCTGGGTAATGTCGTCCTGGAGCCTCATCACAGTTGAGGTGTGGCAGGTATGAAAAATTAGCGTTGTGTGCATGTTAATTTTACGAAACGGACGAGAACTAGAAACAGAACCATATGAACTCTTTCTTCGTGAAAACGTGCCTCGCCCTAACGGCTTGTTAGAAATATCCATGGCCACGTTGATCGATGGCAGCAGCAGATGTAGTGTCGAATGTTGGTTTCCTTACGTTCTATTTGTGGTTAAATTGTTTTGTTTAGTTATCTTCTTACCCAAGGAAGGCACCACTATAAGACTAAAGATGATTTGTATAACCAGCCTTCCTGCTTCACACACATACATACACACGCACACACACACACACACACACACACACACACACAGACACACACACACACACACACAAATGGAACCTCTATCAAATTCTTTGAGCTGTGATATTTCTCAGATAAGGACCTACTGGAAGGGCGGGAGGAAAGAAAGTGCGATACAAGGTGGAGAGCGCTTCCATCGCCACAAAAGTCTAATTCGCTCCCGATTACATGCTTCGAAAATAGATTTATTAACTTAATTCCTTGTGTGTATTGCTTAGGGTGTCATGTCAATGCACACAAATCAAAAAAGTTTTGCACCACCGCGGTTCCCAGAACTCCTAAAGATAGACGTAGACTGTGGATATTCCATCACAGACACAGTCCCTTTGACTGTTCAGAGATGTCACTAAACACGCCCTAAGATGTAAACAACCATGCACGATCAGTCCCAATTAGACGGAGGGGGTCCGACAGCCGATCAATTCTAGTCATTCCACCAGCAAGGAGGTACACGGCTCGTGTTGTCTGTAGATCAATTATGCCTCGACGGTCAGTACCGCGATTCGATAGCGTCCACATTGTTACTTTGTGACTGGAAGTGCTCTCAACAAGGGAAGTACAGACGTCTCGGAATGAACCAAAGGGATGTTGTTCTGGCATGGAGAAGATACAGGGAGAAACGGGAACTGTCAATTACATGCCTCGATCAGGCCGCCCAAGGGCTAGTACCGCAATGGATCACCGCTAGCTACTGATTATGGCTCGGAGTAAACCCGATAGCAACGCCACCATGTTGAATAATGCTTTTCGTGCAGCCACAGGACGTCGTGTTACGACGAAAACTGTGCACAATATGCTGCATGATACGCAACTTCACTCTCGACGTCCATGGAGAGGACATCTTTGTAACCACGACTCCATGCAAAGAAAATGGTTCAAATGGTTCTGAGCACTATGGGACTTAACATCTGAGGTCATCAGTCCCCTAGAACTTAGAACTACTTAAACCTAACTAACCTAAGGACATCACACCCATCCATGCCCGAGCAGGATTCAAACCGGCGACCGTAACGGTCGTGAGGTTCCAGACTGAAGCGCCTAGAAAAGCTCGTCCACTTAGGCCGGCGACTCCATGCAGCTCGGTACAGATGGGCCCAACAACATGCCGGATGAACCGCTCACGATTCTAATCACGTTCTCTTCAGCGATGATTGTCACATATGCTTTCGACCAGAAAATCGTCGGATACGTGTTTGGAGGCAACTTGGTCAGGCTGAACGCCTTAGACACACTGTCCAGCGAGTGCAAGGTGGAAGTTCCTGCTGTTTTGGTGTGGCATTATGTGGGGCCGTCGTACGCCACTGGTGGTCATGGAAGGCACCGTAACGGCTGTTCGATACGTGAATGCCATCCTCCGACTGATAGTGCAACCATATTGGCAGCATATTGGCGAGGCATTCGTCTTCATGGACGACAATTCGTGCCCCCATCGTGCACATATTGTGAATGACTTCCTTCAGGATAACGACTTCGCTCTGCTACAGTGGCCACCATGTTCTCCAGACATGAAACCTATCGAACATGCGTGAAATAGATTGAAGATGGCTTTTTATGGACGGCGTGACCCACCAACCACTCTGAGGGATCTAGGCCGAATCAGCGTTGAGGAGTGGGACAATCACTACCAACTGCGCCTTGAAGAACTTGTGGCTAGTATGCCATAACGAATACAGGCATGCTCAATGCAAGAGGACGTACTGCTGGGAATTAGAGGTACCGGTGTGTACAGCAATCTGGACCATCGCTTCTGAAGGTCTCGTAGTATGGTGGTATAACATGCAATGTGTGGTTTTAATGAGCAATAAAAAGTGCGGAAATGATGTTTATGTTGTTCCCTATTACAATTTTCTTTACAGGTGCCGGAACACTAGGAGCCCAGGTGATGGAAAACATTTCATTATGTGTGTGTTTTGTCTCCAAATACGAAAGGAATAACAATAACGACATAGTTTTCAGAGAATAAAGGTAAAATTTAGATTCACGTTGTGATGAATGTTGTGTGATGTTGCTCTGGCTATCTTGTTTGAGTCAGCTGTTGTACCTGACATCAACCACAGAAGTCTGTAACAGTCATGTACGTAGAATGATAGTAAAGTAGTGAGTTTGTAATCTCTCGTTATCGGGTTCGAGTTCTGCCTGTTCTACAAATTTAAACTACTTGTAGGGAAAGAATTGTTAGTTTAGGAGCACAACGTCAGTTTTAACGTTCACAGTATTCGTCGTATTGTAAGCATCACAGTATATTGCTTTCAGTGCACATTGGAGGAAGGCGAGAACGGACGGTCTTCCCGGGTTTTCCCATTATAAATACACCTCAGTTTGAGGACGAGCTCAGCTTTCGTTTGTTAATACTTTTGTATTTTTAGCAGTACTATAACCTTAGGTGTTGAACTCGGTTTCAATTAATCATTTCCACAGCTACTGGAACACAATGTGTAATACCTTTCAAGCAACTGCACTGAAGAACCAAAGAAACTGATACACCTGTCTAATATCGTGTAAGGCCCACGCGAGCTTGCAGAAGTGCCGCAACACGACTGGCATGGACTCGACTAATGTCTGAAGTAGAGCAGGAAGCAGCTGAAACCACGAATCGTACCGGGCTGTCCATAAATCAGTAAGAGTAGGAGGCAGTGGAGAGCTCTTTTAAACAGCACGCTACAGTGTGAAAAGTCCCCTTTGAACAATTATGCATGACTGTGCTTAAACTGACACACAATATTTTGTTAGCGCAACGCAATCTGACTTTCAAAATTCCCTACAAAAGAATGGCCCTGACTAACATTAAACTATACCTTTCACAAATCACTTACCTCACAAAAATCTTCGCTGCTCAGGCTACTGCAATACAGCGAGCGCCACTACTGCCAGCTAAATAAAAGATTCAAACTATGGAAGGCACTAACTACTGATAGGGATAGGTAGCAAATGAAAGATACTAATAGAGAACAAACAATGTATTTACCTTGATATCATCATATATAAATATAGAAGTTCATGACAAATTTCAAAACTCCGCCATCTCTCTCCCCACATCCACCACTGCTGGCGGCTCACCTCCAACTGCGCAACGCTACGCGCTGTTAACATCCAGCTGCCTAACACTACAATGGCGAGTATTACAACAATGCAAAGCAGCCACAGACTGCACACAGCACAGACAGTGATTTTCATACAGAGGTGGCGTTACCAATAAAAAAACCTAAACAGCTTACTTACATAGCCCCCATGCTCCCCACAAAAAATTTTACAAATTGGATTGGGCAGTGGCCAATACAGATTTGAAAAATTTTTTTCATAATTACAATAACAAAGAAATCAAATGCACACACTTATTGTTACAATGTTGGTCAAAAGCTAAAAATTTCTCACAGTCCATAAAGACAGTCCCGATTCATCACAGTAAAATTACAGTGTTTTTCTTTTTTTTTCAAAGTCTGAACAGTAAAAGAGAATGCACACAGAAGTAGTGGATTTCCATGCAGTCTTCAAGAAGTAGTGTTGTCCTTCCAACGGAAAGACAGTGCTGACTCTTGACATGCATACAGGTAATGGGCCACAACAGAGCAAACCCACAGCAGAGTCACTCGAAATTTTGAAGAGTATTGGTAGGTAGGTCATCACAGAGCAGACCCACTGTAGTCCTGGTAGAGATTACGGTATTGGTGGGCCACCAGAGGTGCTGACCCACTGCAGTCCTTGTAGAAATAATGGTATTGATGTAGACCCACTGTAGTCCTTGTAGAGATAGCCAGCAGCCATCTGTTGTGACTGTACAGGTGCACAGTCACCATTGAAGAGTCTTGCGGACAATATAGCAAGGCCATAAACCACCACTTGTGCACTCACAAAGTTTCTGGAATTGTTCTTAGAACCAGAAATGCTGTTATCCAGTCCCTTGCTGAATTAGTAACACACGTGCAAACACTAACAGTCCCAACTTCTCACATATTGTCCATATACTATGACCAACCGAAACGTGTGCAGTGAAATGTAACTTACAAGTTAATAATATCATGAACTGGTGACAATTACAATTTTATAACATAAGAATACAATAACAAAGGTACAAAATACATCATGAAAAACATAACAATACAGATAACATTTGTGGTACAGGCTTTACAAAAGAATCGAACTGACATATACATCAGTGGAATTATGACATGAGTACATACATAAAAGATCACAATAACTTTTGAAACATCAACTTCACACATGAACATTAACACAAAACAGAATAAATAATGTCTAAACATCTTTACAAAGTAAATAACACATTATTAATGCCAATTGCATTTGAGGATAACAGTATTCCTCATCATAGTGAATGTAACTTAGTATTAGAAGAGAAAAAAGTTCTATGAAACAGTACACAGAGACAGGAAGAAAACAAATACACAAGGGTACACAAACATATAGTGGGATAACACAAAAGGGAAAGGACAGGGTTTGTTTTACTGCAGTATTTTGCATGGAGATCTCCCTTTGTTCATCATTATTCCCAAAAAGTCCTATCTAAGCCTGCTTTCTGTATTCTGTTCATATTTCTTTCAAAATAATTATTTCTGATGTACAATACTCATTTGGGCCCAAATCTTTTTCATATAACTTCGCAATGCATTCTTTACCTATTCTCCATAGTCAGTTTCTTATATAGTCTACCCCCTCTTAAGCTAACTTAAATCTACTGAGGTCAGATGCTAAACTAAGGGATGAGGCAATGCAGCAGCACATAAAACAATTAATATAAACAGCAATGAAAAAAAATGGAAAATCGCAAAGCAAGCTACAGTAAATCTAAATTACCAAGCAAATCAACATTACAACTAATATGAGGCAATGCGCAGCAAACAAAAAAATAAATCTGGCTTAGCAGAGTAACACAAATTAAAGTTCAGTAGCACTATGCCTGGCAAACAGCAGCTTATATCTAAACATGACATAGCTCAAGCAGAAAAAATAGTACACTAAAGATAACAATGCAGATAAGGGAAATGTATAATCACATCTTAATGTCTATGTAATTAAAGTGGTGCACCACAAAAACTAATTCTACAAAAAATTACCAAGTACTTGAAAAGAAAATTATATATGCAGTTATTGTTATCAGTCCCTTCATATTGTTCTTTCCATTCCAGGAGCTCCTTTTTCGAAGAATGTGGATCATAAAGTAATTATTTAATATATCTGTTGACAGAAAGTGTTCACATTAGCAAATGCATCTAAGTTTATTTTATAAAACTAATGCTGCAACACAGCTGGAAACCAGATATTAAACAAAATGAGCAATCTCTCAACTACAAAGACAATAGATGTAAAATGTTTCTAATCATTTCATTAGGCATTTTAGTAAATATCATAAATTACGAGCTCCACAGTATGCTTTCTACAAGGAAATGTCAATAGCGAGGACAATGGCCTCCCCTTTCTTTTTTTCTACCTGTGCCTCTGAAAGGCTAATGGCTTTTTTTCGGGTGGCTGTCGCCCAGGTGGGTGCCCGCGACGCATTACGTACAGGTGGTCACTTAACTTTCTTACGGAAATATTTACGACAGCAGTTTCCGCTACAGTGACAGTCTCACATAAAACTATTTCACAGGTCAAGAATTAGCGTTGCAAATCTGTTGAAAGAAAATCCTATAAATATAAGTGTCCAAACAAAATATTCATCAGCATTGTGATACAGTCACGCATTTACGCACATTTCGTAACTCTTAAAGTACGATTCTTGGTTTCCAACATACTTCTTATTCCTCATATACGGTAGCATCATCTTATTGATCATAAACATATCTCAACAGCACAGTACACATCGTCGTCGTAATAATAACATCATAACACCTCAGTCAAATGTCAAAAACGTCGTAGCTTTCAGCAATAATTCCAAAACCTAAAAAAAAATTCTCTGCTCATTTCAATAGTGTCATCTACCTCAAATGTACTTTAAAATCATGCTCCCTTACCAAATACATCATTCAAAGCTCTCATAGTATCACAATGATTCCGAAAAAATATGAACAGTTTACAATGTACAGACAAAATACAGTTTCATAAGTGTGAAGTTACCCAACTGTGTATTGCGTAAACATGTGTCACTGATGTAGTAAAAAAATGTTTATCTCTCAGTTAAATGATCAGATAGCTGTGTAATTTGTGTGTTACAGAAATATGGTACCGATGTGTAAAGTTGTATAAGCAAATACCATATTAGCTAGGGTTCCTTGTGGTTGCCACACACATGGTACACAAAGTAAGCGTGTACCCCCCTGAGGATTAATGTAATTATACCCTCAGGTGTTACAGATTACTGCAATGGAATGAAATATATCACGGAAAACTTTCTTTGTAATTCAAACATCTTTGAAAATAAATGTTTTAAGTATAAAATTAATCACTCAAATACGTGTACTGTAGCGCTAAATTGTGCGTCTTGTAACATAATCTCTGTGGAAGTGTCGTAGTTATCGTCCTCCGAAAGCTAAGTTCTGCAGAAGTCAATGTACTTACCTCATGATAAACAAAAGTGAAATGCTTTGCGTAGAGATATCTTCGTTATTACGCTTATTGTTGTGATGATAAAAGTACTGTGCTGTAACGTATTGTTGTGCTATGGAAAAGGCTGTCTCCTTGTAGCTATACCACAAAAGTTACTAATAAAACATGTTTTGCTTTCCAGAAGAATTCAGAAAAACTGTGCAGATATAAAGCAGATACACCGCAAAAGCAACAATGTAAATTATGTCACACATTAGTAGTGTCGTAATATAACCGTGTAGCTGTCAAAGAAACCAAATACTAAGTCATCTTTAATCTCACAGAAAGTACTTTAAATCCCAAATGTATTTTCAAGTAAACCAAAATGTTGCATGAAAATCTCATTAGCAGTGCCAGTATATGTGCTAAGTATGTGAGCCTTATAGTCGTTACGTAATCCTGCAACTAACAAGCAAGAATGTACAAATACAACACTGTGTCGTCTGTTCACTATAACAATGAAATCGTAATTTCTGTTTCAATAAGTTCTCCTGGTTCTTGACTGGATATTTAACTTCAAACATTGTTGCATGTTAACAGATTCTAAGTCTGACAAGCATACTAGTAATGTAAAGTGAAAAGTTTTATGGCAATGACATAGTTAAAAAGCAGATTATCTTTCAATAAACGGTTTTACATGTGAAATGCGGTGTAAACCTTTACTCTTCCTAGTACGCAGAATTTCAGCTTGAACGCAATTATCATGCAGTATACGTCGGTAAAGAATACTGGAATTTTTCACAAGGTTAGCGTCTATGTTATTTTTCTCTGAGCCAGCCGGCGCACGTGGGTGCCTGCGGCGCGAGTCATTGTCTGTCTCTTTGTTGGCGCGCATTGTTATTGGAATTTGGAGACCTAACTTCTACAAATTCACCGTGACGAGAGGGCCCTGCTCTGTTTGAATCCCGCCAGTTCTGATGCAATTCAGGTCTGTCGTTACGGTCATATCGTCTGTCGTCATGTCGGTAGATTCCATAGTTTCTTTCTTGTCGGTCACGTGGTGGAGAATTTCTCCCTGAATCGTAACTCCGCGCTGAACTGTTGCGTCTGAAGTTATTCTGTCTCCCCTGGTAATAATTGTTTTGGTTCCCATATTGTCTGTTTCTGTGGTTATCTCTGTCATATTCATTACTACGGAAATGCGATCTTTCTCTGTAACTATTATTACTCTGCCAGTGGTTGTCATATGGGTGGTGTCTGTTTTGGTCACGATTTGTGTTGTGAGAATAACCTTGTCGTGTCAAGTTATTACTTCTTTCATCGCGGAATTGCAACGGATGTGACGTGTAATTGTTGTGTTCCTGGTTTCGCGTTCCGCGATTGTCAGTGTCAATTTCTAATTCTTCTAAGAGTCCCTGAAATGCTTCAGTGTCGTCTTTGCAACGTCCTCCCAAAATAATATGTCGTAAATGTTCAGGCAGTTTGATTAAGCAAATGCGGATGAGTTCTGAGGGGCTGTATGGGCTTGAAAGATACTGATTCTTATGCAACATGTCTTCAAAATATTTCATAAGACTGGAAAATTCAGATTGTTCGAAACGTTTCATAATTATGATGCTATGTTTTACTCGGTCTTGTGTGGCTTGAGACCAATATGCTGAGAGGAAGGCATGGTAAAACTCTCCTTCACTGTGGCAATCGTGCATTACCGATCGCATTCTTACAGCTGGTTCATTCTCCAAGTAGCCACACATAAATTCTAATCTGTGTTCTAACGACCAGTTGGGAGGAAAACAATGCGAGAATTGATGGAGCCATGCTTGTGGATGAATGTCGTTGCCAGAATTCTTAAATGTTTTGAATTTACGTGTAGTAATGAACAGCTTATAGTCAAAATCATCATGTCGGCGAGTCGCATATCGGTCATTGTTAGGTCGTGTTGGCCGTTCCATCTCAAAATTCGGTGCACATTGCCAATTTCTTTCATAACTTCCGAAATGCCCTGTGTTATTATTTTGTGGCTGTTCCGTATTTCTGTGTCCCTCTTCCCGTATTGGGGCGCGAGTATCCTCTGAAATACGTAATTCTTGTATTACCTGTGTCAGCTGATCTTGTACTTCCCGGATTTCTCTTTTGTACTGTGTATTGATTTCATTTTGATTCTGTAAGAATTTTCTAATTTGTTCATACTCTTCTGTGTCAGTGAGACTACAGGTCTTGTGTCATTCAGATGATCATCTACCTTTGTAGATAAGTTAGTGACCTGATCCGAAAGTTCGGCTACTTTCTCCGATAGTGAACACATTTCCTCAGTGTGTTTTTCTGAACCAAGTTTCAGAGTGTCCATTTGTGTTGAAATCGAATCTACTGTGTCCTTTAAGTTTTCCTGGGTTTTTGCAAGTTGCGTAACCGAATCGATAGATGCAAATGAGTCAATTTTAGCCCACAAGGTCTCATGATTTTCATGAACAATGGTTTGCAGTTCTTTTATGGCTGCTTCATGATTCTGTAATGCATTTTCATGCCGCGAAAAAATAGGTTGAAAATGCTCACAAATTTGTGTTTTTACGTCATTACAGACTTTTTGACATTTCGATTCAATGTTATGTAACTCAGTAGTTAAATCTTCACGTGTTTGTTCAAGTGTGGTGTCTAAGTTTTGAAGATTTTGTTCCATTGTGTCTAACTGTTGCTGTGTTTGTCTCTGGTGTTGTTCCATTGTGTCTAACTTTTTAAGATTTTGTTCCACTGTGTCTAACTTGTTAAGATTTTGTCCCATTTGTCTCTGATTTTGTTCCATTTGTTGCATTAATTGCAATAATAATGTATTAGTGTCTGGAATCTGTTTCTCTACGCTTTTCGGCAGTGCATTTGCACCGGCAACATTCACATTTTGACAAGCAGAAAATGTGTCTTGACTTATTTGAGAAAACGGTGATGACCCAAAACCTGAATCTACAGTATTTGCGAAATTGTGTCCTGTCATTTCGGATTCCTGAGGCGAGCTGTTGCCGACCGATCGATCGATAATGCTTCCCTGTTCACTACCTATTTCACTGTCTACACCATTGTTTGCAGCCCGCTCCATTTCTCTATGCACAATTACCAAATTACTACTTTGAACATCAGTTAATTCATTACTCGGTGGCGCTAACACACTGCTTTCATTTTCACTGTCATTTCTCAGTTTACTTTGGAGCCTAGTATTACGTTTTTCACACGCCATTATTGTCACAGTATTTCACACGACAACACAGAAAAACACAATTTTAAGATCAAAAATAAGAGAACACATTAACATAGCACTGAAAATAATATCTAGTTAATTGCAGCTGCGAAATACTTGGTGCAAATCTACATGCAAGCCACAACTGTTTAACTGTACAACAATGAAAAACTGCAACTACAAAGGAGATTTTCTCTACAATTACCCATAGCAATAAACAATAGCTACACTAATTACACAAACTACAAGGAAAAATCAGAAGATTCCAGTGAGGTATCCTGGCAGGGTCGCCATATGAAACGTCCCCTTTGAACAATTATACATGACTGTGCTTAAACTGACACACAATATTTTGTGAGCGCAACGCAATCTGACTTTCAAAATTCCCTACAAAAGAATGGCTCTGACTAACATTAAACTATACCTTTCACAAATCACTTACCTCACAAAAATCTTCGCTGCTCAAGCTACTGCAATACAGCGAGCGCCACTACTGCCAGCTAAATAAAAGATTCAAACTATGGAAGGCACTAACTACTGATAGTGATAGTTAGCAAATGAAAGATATTAATAGAGAACAAACAATGTATTTACCTTGATATCATTATATATAAATATAGCAGTTCATGACAAATTTCAAAACTCCGCCATCTCTCTCCCCACATCCACCACTGCTGGCGGCTCACCTCCAACTGCGCAACGCTATGCGCTGTTCACATCCAGCTGCCTAACACTACAATGGCGAGTATTACAACAATGCAAAGCAGCCACAGACTGCACACAGCACAGCCAGTGATTTTCATACAGAGGTGGCGTTACCAATAAAAAAACCTAAACAGCCTACTTATAAGTGTATCCCAGATACGTTCAATAATGTTCTTGTCTGGGGAGTTTGGTGAACATTGGAAGTGTTTAAACTCAGAAGAACGTTCCTGCAGCCACTCTGTTGCAATTCTGGAAGTGTGGGTTGTCGAATTGTTCGCTGGAACTGCCCTAGTCAGTCGGAATGCACAATGGACATGAATGGACGCACGTGATTAGACAGGATGCTTTCGTATGTGTCACTTGACAGAATCGTATCTAGATGTATATCACTCCAACTGCACCCGACCTTAACCATTACAGAGCATCCACCAGCTTGTAAAGTCCCCTGCTGACACGCAGAGTCGGTGGATTCATGAGGTTATCTCCAAACTCATACACGTCCATACACTCTTCACAATTTGAAACGAGACTCGTCCGAAAAGCTAACATGTTTCCAGTCATCAAAAGTGCGGTGTCGGTGTTGACGGGCCCAGGTCAGTCGTAAAGCTTTGTACCATGCAGTCATCAAGAGTACACGAGTGGGCCTTTGGCTCTGAAAGCCCATATCCATGATGTGTCATTGAATGGTTCGCACACTGACACTTGTTGATGGTCCAGAATTGAAATCTGCTGAAATTTGCTGAATGGTTACACTTTTGTAACGATGAACGGTTCTCTTCATCCGTCGGTGGTCCCGTTCGTGTGGGACGCTTTTCTGGCTTCACCGATGTCGGAGATTTGATATTAGCCGGATTTCTGATACGCACGGTACACACATGAAATGGTCGCACGGGAAGATCACCACTTCATCGTTACCTTGGAGATACCATGTTCCACAGCTTATGCTTGAACACTACGTTCAAACTCACTTAAATTTTGATAACCTGCCATTGCAGCAGCAATAACCGATCTAATAACTGTGCGAGTGTCTTGCTGTCCCATATATGCGCTCTCGATAGCAGCTCCGTATTCTTCCTGTTTACACATCTCTGTATTTGAACACGCATTCCTATGCCAGTTTCTTCGGTGCTTTAGTCTATAACGCAATGCTATCAGACGAAAAGATCAGCCTGGCCCTGACCGAGCAGGCTCCGTTTTAAAAACTCTCTATACCTGGATGATAAGCTTTCCTTTTACGCTAAATCTGTGAATGTTGCAGATTAATTTGTTTTAAGACTAAACCAATTTTTTTCACCTACGACTATATTAACACAGATCTTGCTAACAGCATTAAACAGTGTTTAGTGAAGACTGACAGTGTCCTTAAAATATTTGTAAAACAGTCCTTGTAATTCTTTCAAGATCACAGCGAATTCTTCAAACCTCGCCTTTTCTTTAGCAGCAGTTAGCTTAGGGACTGTGAACCTTCTACAACGTGATTTTCTTTTTACATGCATCCCCATCAGATCAGAAAGAAGTTAGCTTGCCCTGTAGACAGTGTGCACTCACTTAAAATTGGAATTCTGCACTCCAATCCGAATGTTATAGTTTCGTTCCTACTCTCCTGCTTCCCTTGAGTTCCTTTGAAAACTGTTGCAACTGACAATGAAATAATGCGTGTTACATGAGAAATTTTACTGTTCGTAAGTACAATTTCTTCTTGTACTCCAAGTCTGCAAATTAAGGAAAATGTGCTTTTTGGTGAACAGAACAGTGAATCCCGTCAGTTATTCATTGTAATTTTTTGCTCTTCCAGTGTCAAATAAATCTTTAAATTCTTTCTAAATGGTATTCTAATTTCCTTTCATAGCAAATACCCGATACCTGTCGCTTATGAGAACTGAGAATTCTAATCGCTTTCTTTTGTCATTCCCATTCATTTTAAAGGATTACGACTACAGATCTCTGGACCTGGATCTTTTCGTGCAAAAGACCAGTGAAAATCGTTCATATCACGAACTAATAGCGAAGGCAGAACAGCGCTTACAGCACGGTTCTTCCATTCTCAGAGAGTTGCGACGATCGAAAACCGCCACATCGGGGTAGTAAATGTAATGTCGCGCTGTACCGTGTACTTTCAAGAGAGACCGAGCAAAGCGGAGTGGCAGTCCGGCCCACAGCCGCTACACGCATTAAGCTTGGCCGGCCCAGAGTTAAACTAATTACTCGGAAATGTCAAGCTGAATCACGTGATTGATATAGTTGACGTCGACAAAGTTACCTAGTGAGAATGATCGTGACATTAAACACATGACATTAACATCCTCTGTCTTTGAAAGTGGTGTTTACCGCTAGTTTTAGCATTTTAAAACAGTCGTTGCTAAGCGTAAGCAAATGAAGTAGTGCAAATCTATTTCTGTTTATGAAGTAACGTCTTCACGAGTTAATTTAATTTCAATGTATTATACGAATAATTTAATATGCCCAAAATTAACTTGAAAATATTTCCTAGACACGAAAGGAACTAAATAGCTACTTGTTACAGTTCACTTACCGCAGAGCACCGCAACCATTGTCTGCGGACTAAATATTTACCTGTTTTTGGACAACTGCTTCTAAAAATGCCCAAGAAGCATTAGATATTTCCTCCAAGCATGCGTGTAGCAGCATCATAATGTGGAACTTAATAGCGATATGGGCAGTATTAATCGGAGTATTTGGTAATTTCATACTCTGCAATGGTGTTTCTTGATCTAAGTTACTTCTTGAAACAGAGATAGGTCCAAAATTGTCTCGAATAAAGGCTATGATGGCTAAAAGCGTCTTTAGAACACGCTGACTTGAGACTAGTATAATTTCTGTGTCAGAAACCTGCTGATAATAAAATAGTTAGCAGAGAAGTGGTTTAGGTATTCCGTAATTACTCTAAATCACTGCAGGTAGATGCCGTGATGGTAAGGGCACGGCTAACTTTCATTTCCATCCTTCCGTAATCCGATAGGACCAATGACTTCGCTGTTTGGTCCCCTCCTCCAGGACAACAAACCAGAGAAATGATTTTTTTCTCTATGTCTAATTTGTCAGCTAAGTGCACGATACGTTGATCTCCTTCACGCCCAGTAATGCAAAGTGAAGAACGACAGGTTGAACCATAGTTCAGAATCTTGATTATAAACATCATATCGCTTCGCTAACAACTGAGACAAAGCAGGTTTAGGTTCGGATGTGGCGGAGGCGGAAGTCATGGCCAATAAAAATTCTGTCGCCAGTGAACTTCATTACATCAGAAACATTATTTTATTTAATGAGCCAATTGTCACTTCAGGTCACAGGGTTCATATTTTATCTGAAATTGAGGCGTTGAAAAATTTGGTGCTGGCTGGGATTCGAATTCGGATCTCCTCTTTCGTGGTATGTGGCCGACATGGATCGATGCCATTCGATCACTTCGTTGTTTTCCCCGAAATTGCACTCTCCCTTAGGTCTCCCCGAAAGGGGCATATGTGGGTTCCAATCATGATCCAGCACAAATACTCTCCTGGAAATGGAAAAAAGAACACATTGACACCGGTGTGTCAGACCCACCATACTTGCTCCAGACACTGCGAGAGGGCTGTACAAGCAATGATCACACGCACGGCACAGCGGACACACCAGGAACCGCGGTGTTGGCCGTCGAATGGCGCTAGCTGCGCAGCATTTGTGCAACGCCGCCGTCAGTGTCAGCCAGTTTGCCGTGGCATACGGAGCTCCATCGCAGTCTTTAACACTGGTAGCATGCCGCGACAGCGTGGACTTGAACCGTATGTGCAGTTGACAGACTTTGAGCGAGGGCGTATAGTGGGCATGCGGGAGGCCGGGTGGACGTACCGCCGAATTGCTCAACACGTGGGGCGTGAGGTCTCCACAGTACATCGATGTTGTCGCCAGTGGTCGGCGGAAGGTGCATGTGCCCGTCGACCTGGGACCGGACCGCAGCGACGCACGGATGCACGCCAAGACCGTAGGATCCTACGCAGTGCCGTAGGGGACCACACCGCCACTTCCCAGCAAATTAGGGACACTGTTGCTCCTGGGGTATCGGCGAGGACCATTCGCAACCGTCTCCATGAAGCTGGGCTACGGTCCCGCACACCGTTAGGCCGTCTTCCGCTCACGCCCCAACATCGTGCAGCCCGCCTCCAGTGGTGTCGCGACAGGCGTGAATGGAGGGACGAATGGAGACGTGTCGTCTTCAGCGATGAGAGTCGCTTCTGCCTTGGTGCCAATGATGGTCGTATACGTGTTTGGCACCGTGCAGGTGAGCGCCACAATCAGGACTGTATACGACCGAGGCACACAGGGCCAACACCCGGCATCATGGTGTGGGGAGCGATCTCCTACACTGGCCGTACACCACTGGTGATGGTCGAGGGGCCACTGAATAGTGCACGGTACATCCAAACCGTCATCGAACCCATCGTTCTACCATTCCTAGACCGGCAAGGGAACTTGCTGTTCTAATAGGACAATGCACGTTCGCATGTATCTCGTGCCACCCAACGTGCTCTAGAAGGTGTAAGTCAACTACCCTGGCCAGCAAGACCTCCGGATCTGTCCCCCATTGAGCATGTTTGAGACTGGATGAAGCGTCGTCTCACGCGGTCTGCACGTCCAGCACGAACGCTGGTCCAACTGAGGCCCCAGGTGGAAATGGCATGGCAAGCCGTTCCACAGGACTACATCCAGCATCTCTACGATCGTCTCCATGGGAGAATAGCAGCCTGCATTGCTCCGAAAGGTGGATATACACTGTACTAGTGCCGACATTGTGCATGCTCTGTTGCCTGTGTCTATGTGCCTGTGGTTCTGTCAGTGTGATCATGTGATGTATCTGACCCCAGGAATGTGTCAATAAAGTTTCCCCTTCCTGGGACAATGAATTCACGGTGTTCTTATTTCAATTTCCAGGAGTGTATATTCATCGATACGTTTCAAGCCCTAGCATATGCACATTGAACTACTAGTGATAAATAGTCATCGGTTTTAATCTCTCTTCATGTGTTGTCAACAATTACGATATGGTCCGCTATTCCTAGTGAAACATGGGCGCATCACACTACTGGTCAGCAAACAATTCGAGGATAGAAAACCACGACGGTAGGTGCCGAGTACGATTCCCGGTCAAGCAAAAAAATGGTATCTGTTGTGGACTGGCAAGACAGCCAATCCACAGTGACGGGTAACCGAAAGGCACGCGTTTAACTCACGCAGGCTGGCATGAGGTCTGAAACAGGATACGTAATGAATGCTATAAAGAAAAGTACGTAGCTGCTGGAATACTTAACTTTAATGGTCTTGTTGATGTACATGCTTCATTAGATACATAGCAATTGATAAATGGCGCCTTGCTAGGTCGTAGCAATTGACTTAGCTGAAGGCTATGCTAACTATCGTCTCGGCAAATGAGAGCGTAATTCTCAGTGAACCTTTCCTAGCAACGTCGGCTGTACAACTGGGGCGAGTGCTAGTAAGTCTCTCTAGACCTGCCGTGTGGCGGCGCTCGGTCTGCAATTACTGACAGTGGCGACACGCGGGTCCGTCGTATACTAGCGGACCGCGGCCGATTTAAAGGGCTACCACCTAGCAAGTGTGGTGTCTGGCGATGACACCATAGTATCCTCATTTCAAATTCGAATATCTCGCTGCCGGTGAAAAATTTCGCTTTTTAACATCTGATTTTATTACGTTAGTACTCTGATTACATGCTGAGTTCGAGACAAAACTTTTCATCATGACACTTCGCTTTCAACACTTGCAAACTTGATTGCTTGAAATCATGTTAAACGATTTTCGTGATTAGTTAACGAGAAGATGGGGGAGGGGTCTTAACAGGACTCCAGGCAGAGCACAAAAGTTTTCAACACCAATTTGATAACTGATTCTGAAGAAAATTTCGATATTTCAGGCCTCTTTAAGCCTAGTCACCAATGACTCGCGTTCGTGTGATCGAGTCTCGGTCAGGCACAAAAGCTTTGATTAGTTACAGTGGCTATATGTGCTTAGTTTCAACCCAGATAAAGGAAAGGAATGTTCGTCATGTCATTTAAAGTTCACACGTGTTGACAAACAATTGCCCCATTATAAGTACAGTGAAATTACTGGTTCTATGAAGTTATGTTGAGGTTTCTATAGAGCGATTGCCGTTGTTATGAGCATTGCTTTTAACTCGTTAGTTCATCATACATTTTATGACAAACCTCTCCCATCAGAATGGATGTTTCACAGATGTGGCTAAACCTTTTAATAAGCAAAAATACTTAGAATTGTCAGTGAACATTAGTAGTCTAGATACTTTCTCAAAATATCTTGCCCATAAAAATAGTTATTTTGCCTGAAGATTGCTGGAATGACTTAACTCAAATTCTAATATTTGTGGTAGTTATTCTGAAATGTAACTTACTGTTATAATAATGAGTTTACAAGCATTGAGGACTGTCTCACCTCCAACAACGGGTTTCCTAGTATTTACAATATCGAGATGTTGAATTACATCTTGAATGATTACCTTAAAGAACAATATTTTCTAGTGACCTCTTGCGGTATGCATTTTGTTTAGTCACGCGTCTGTTCTTTTCAGAGCTTAGAGGATCTGCCAAACAGCTCCGTTATGTAAGCTGCATTCAAGTGAAGCGAAACGTAATTCAGGTAGTTCGGATACTTTTGGATGTGGCAGTACCGTTGTACACCCCTCGCTCTCCCCCCCCCCCCCCAAGATCAATGGACCTTGCTGACGGTGGGGTAGCTTGCGTACCTCAGCAATACAGATAGCCATACCATATACCATAGGTGCAATCACAACGGAGAGGTATCTGTTGAGATGCCACACAAACGTATGGTCCTTGAAGGGAGGTAGCAGCCTACACAGTAGTTGCAGGGAGAACAATCTAGATGCTTGACTGATCTGGCCTTGTAACACCAACTAAAACGGCTTTGCTGTGCTGATGCTGTGAACGGCTGAAAGAAAGGGGAAACTTCAGTTCCTAATTTATTCAGAGGATATGAAGCTCTACGAAATGATTAAATGATGATGGCGTCGACTTGCGTAATATATTCCGGAGGTAACATAGACCCCCATTCGGATCTCCGAGCGAGGACTACTCAGGAGAACAACACTGGCATTCTACGACACGGATCGTGGAATGTTAGATCCCATAATCGAGCAGGAAGGTTACAAAATTTAAAAAAGGGAAGTAGATAAGTTGAAATATGATATAGTGGGAATTAGTGAAGTTAGATAGCAGGAGGAACAGGACTTCAGGTCAAGTGAATACAGTGTTATTAATACAAAATCAAATTTTGGTAATGCAAGAGTAGGTTTAATAACGAATAAGAAAGTAGGAGCGTGGACAAGCTACTATGAACTGCATAGTGAACGCATCTATCATTCCCAGATAGACATGAAGCCCACACCTACTACAGTAGTGAAAGTTTACATGCCAACTAGCTCCACAGATGATGAAGAGATTGGACAAATGTATGATGAGGTAAAAGAAATTATTCAGATAGTCAAAGTAGACGAAAATTTAATTGTGATCAAGGATTGGAATTCGAGAGCAGGAAAAGGAAGAGCAGGAAAAATAAGAGGTGACTATGGACTGGGAGAAATGACTGAAATAGGAAGCCACCTGATAATATTTTGCACAGAGCATAATTTAGTCATTGGTAACCCTTGGTTTAAGGATCATAAAAGAAGGTTATATACGTGTAAGAGATGTGGAGACATCGGCAGGTTTCAAACTGATTATATAATGCTAAGACAGACGCTTAGGAACTACACTCCTGGAAATTGAAATAAGAACACCGTGAATTCATTGTCCCAGGAAGGGGAAACTTTATTGACACATTCCTGGGGTCAGATACATCACATGATCACACTGACAGAACCACAAGCACATAGACACAGGCAACAGAGCATGCACAATGTCGGCACTAGTACAGTGTATATCCACCTTTCGCAGCAATGCAGGCTGCTATTCTCCCATGGAGACGATCGTAGAGATGCTGGATGTAGTCCTGTGGAACGGCTTGCCATACCATTTCCACCTGGGGCCTCAGTTGGATCAGCGTTCGTGCTGGACGTGCAGACCGCGTGAGACGACGCTTCATCCAGTCCCAAACATGCTCAATGGGGGACAGATCCGGAGATCTTGCTGGCCGGGGTAGTTAACTTACACCTTCTAGAGCACGTTGGGTGGCACGGGATACATGCGGACGTGCATTGTCCTGTTGGAACAGCAAGTTCCCTTGCCGGTCTAGGAATGGTAGAACGATGGGTTCGATGACGGTTTGGATGTACCGTGCACTATTCAGTGTCCCCTCGACGATCACCAGTGGTGTACGGCCAGTGTAGGAGATCGCTCCCCACACCATGATGCCGGGCGTTGGCCCTGTGTGCCTCGGTCGTATGCAGTCCTGATTGTGGCGCTCACCTGCACGGCGCCAAACACGCATACGACCATCATTGGCACCAAGGCAGAAGCGACTCTCATCGCTGAAGACGACACGTCTCCATTCGTCCCTCCATTCACGCCTGTCGCGACACCACTGGAGGCTGGCTGCACGATGTTGGGGCGTGAGCGGAAGACGGCCTAACGGTGTGCGGGACCGCAGCCCAGCTTCATGGAGACGGTTGCGAATGGTCCTCGCCGATACCCCAGGAGCAACAGTGTCCCTAATTTGCTGGGAAGTGGCGGTGCGGTCGCCTACGGCACTGCGTAGGATCCTACGGTCTTGGCGTGCATCTGTGCGTCGCTGCGGTCCGGTCCCAGGTCGACGGGCACGTGCACCTTCCGCCGACCACTGGCGACAACATCGATGTACTGTGGAGACCTCACGCCCCACGTGTTGAGCAATTCGGCGGTACGTCCACCCGGCCTCCCGCATGCCCACTATACGCCCTCGCTCAAAGTCCGTCAACTGCACATACGGTTCACGTCCACGCTGTCGCGGCATGCTACCAGTGTTAAAGACTGCGATGGAGCTCCGTATGCCACGGCAAACTGGCTGACACTGACGGCGGCGGTGCACAAATGCTGCGCAGCTAGCGCCATTCGATGGCCAACACCGCAGTTCCTGGTGTGTCCGCTGTGCCGTGCGTGTGATCATTGCTTGTACAGCCCTCTCGCAGTGTCCGGAGCAAGTATGGTGGGTCTGACACACCGGTGTCAATGTGTTCTTTTTTCCACTTCCAGGAGTGTAGATCTTAAAACGTAAGACATTTCCAGGGGTCGACCATTTATTGATTATGACCTGTAGATGAAACTGAATAATTAGGAAAAAGGTAGGAAATTAAGGAAATGGGACGAGGATAAGTTGAAAGAACCAGAGGTTGCTGAGACTTTCGGTGGGATCATTAGAGAATGATTGACCAGAATCGGGAAAGTGTATACAGTGGAAGACGAATGGGTGGCTTTAAGAGATGAAATAGTAGATAGCAGAGGATCAAATAGGCAAAAAGACGAGGCCTAGTAGAAATCCTTGGATAACCAAAGAGACAGTGAATTTAACTGACGAAAGGAGAAAATATGAAAATGCTGCAAATGAAGCAGGCGAGAGACAATAAAATCGCCCAAAAATAAAAATTGGTCGGAAATGCAAAATGACATAGCAGGGATGACTGGAGGACAAATGTAAGAATTTATAAGCATATTTAACTAGGAGAAAGACAGGTATTGCCTACAGGAAAATCATAGAGCTGTAAGGGGAAAAGAGAAGCAACTCTATGAACATCAGGAGCTCAGGTAGAAAACGAGTCCTGGGCAAAGAAGGAAAAGCTGTAAGACTGAAGGTATGTATTATTGGTCCAAACCAGGGAGATGAAGCCGAAGCCGATATTATAGAAAGGTAGATGGATGTAGATAAATATGAGAAGCGAGATATGAGAGTGGTAGAAGAATTTGACAGAGCTGAGAAAGATCTGAGTCGAAACAATACTCTGTGAGCAGGCAATGATACTTCGGAACTATTGATAGCCTTGGGAAAGCCAGCTGTAACAAAACTCCGCCTTTTTGTGTGATAGACGTATGAGACGAGAGCCATACCACCAAATTTCAAACAGAACATAATAATTTAGATTTCAAAGAAACAAGTTGATGACAGGTGTGAAAATTACCGAACTATCAGTTTAATAAATCATGGGTACAATATACTAACTCGAATACTGAACAGAAGAATGCAAAAAATTCCAGAAGTTGACCTCGGGGAAGATTAGTTATGATTTCACAGTAATTTAGGAACTCCCGAGGTAATACTGAACCTACGACTTACCTTAGAAGGCAAGTGAAGAAAAGAGAAACCTATGTTTATATGATTTGTAGACATCAAAAAGCTTTTGAGAGTGTTGACTGGAATAATCCTTCTGAAACACTGAAGGCTGCAGGGGTAAAATACAGTGAGCAAAATGCTATTAACAACTTGTGCTGAAGATGGTGCACACAGGGACACATTGTGTCAGACCCAACTGCTCTTCATACAAGACTAACAGCTCCGCTATTGCAGCAGAAGGACCACACTTCCTTGCCCATGCGCATGGCTCGTCTCTAAACGAGTGCCGCCTTCCTGCTTCGAGCCAGCTTTTCGCCAGCTCTTGCTAGTCCACTTGGGAGTGGACTGGAAATGTCCAGCAAAACTCCCACTCCTTCCTAGTTTTTTAGAAGAGTCAATGGCAGTTTGTTTCTTTTTCATTCTTTTCTTTTAAATTCAAGATGCAGACATTGGACTGCAGCTGGGCTGGAGCCGTTTAGCTGCAATAGGCTTAGAATCCTATTCCACCTTCCCCAAATTCTCACGGCCTGAGCCCGTATAAATGTGTGCTGCTAGGAAATGGCTTTCAGCCGGAAGGCCTGCGTCCCTTGCTATGCCTTTCACTCGGGAGACCTGCCGCCACTCTACGACACGACAGTAAGGAAGCCCATGTGAAAACACCGTTCCGTCCCTGCCACGCACTGCGGAGAGACCCGCTTGTTCACAATGTCTGTCTTTGTTTCCTGTGATTTCTCAGTGAAAACGTTATGCCATATTCTGACTGCCAATTATCCCTTGAGCATGTAGTACAGGCGATTAGTGACGTCATCCTCATTGTCCGCATATGTTAATGTTCTAAATAACTTGTAATCGATTTTTTACCGCAGCTAACATACAAGTGGAATTCTAATTACTTCATTTAAGACAACCAGGAAATGCGACACCTTACAAACTCTTAGGAAGTATTTTCTGAAGGTATTTGTCTGGAGTGTAGCCATGTATGAAAGTAAAACGTGGACTATAAATAGTTTAGACAAAAAGATAACAGAAGCTTTCGAAATGTATTGCTACAGTAGAATGTTGAAGACTGGATGGGTAAATCACGATTGAATAGAATTGGAGGGACAAGAAATTTGTGGCACAACGTGACCAAAAGAGGGGATCGATTTATAGGACACATTCTGAGATATCAAGGGATCACCAATTTCGTATTAGAGGGAAGTATGGAGTGTAAAAATCGCAGGACGAGACCAATAGAAAATGGCTCTGAGCATCTGTGGTCATCAGTCCCCTAGAACTTAGAACTACCTAAACCTAACTAACCTAAGGACATCACACACATCCATGCCCGAGGCAGGATTCGAACCTGTGACCGTAGCAGTCGCGCGGTTCCGGACTGCGCTCCTAGAACCACGAGACCACCGCGGCCGGCGAGACCAATAGAGAAATAAAGTAAGGAGATATAGAAGGATGTATGTTACAGTAGTTATTCTGTGATGAAGAGGCTCTCACAGGATGGAGTGGCGTGGCATCAAACCTGTCTTCCGACTGAAGTCCACACCGCGCAGTCCGGAACCGCGCGACTGCTACGGTCGCAGGTTCGAATCTTGCCTCGGGCATGGATGTGTGTGATGTCCTTAGGTTAGTTAGGTTTAAGCAGTTCTAAGTTCTAGGGGACTGATGACCACAGCTGTTAAGTCCCATAGTGCTCAGAGCCATTTTTTTGAAGTCCACAACAACAAGAACAACAGTACCATAGGCACTGAGAATCTCTTGATGCTTGGCAAACGGACAAATACATTCTTTCTTCTGTCACGGCATGACACAAACTGGACATTAAATTTCCGGGAATCACAGAGCGTGTGGGCACTAGTTCAAATGGCTCTGAGCACTATGGGACTTAACAGCTGTGGTCATCAGTCCCCTAGAGCCTAGAACTACCTAAACCTAACTATCCTAAGGACATCACACACATCCACGCCCAAGGCAGGATTCGAACTAGCGACCGTAGCGGTCGCGCGGTTCCATACTGAAGCGCCTAGAACCGCTCGGCCACTTCGACCGGCGAAGACGCAGTACAATGCTGACGCAAGCACAAATGTTTCGGAGCTTACCATTTAACGCATAATGGTAACGTGATGCTCCGTTTCTGATGAACCCCGTGATGACTTAACGACGTTGTCATTTACGACTGAAGAGGTCATGGAATCATCGGAATTGGACTGTGATCTCACGTTGACGTCTTCTCTATCACACTATGACGTTACTAGGCGTCTGCGCACACGAAGCACCCTCCCGTAATTTACGGCAAAAGCGTATTACGTGCGTAGATATCTGGTTGAACATGTCTCTGGAAACAGACCAAGGACTTGTAGAATTTATACTATGCAGAATCACTGCTGTACCGCATTCCGAAGGTCGACCAGCATCGATTCTGCAGGTGTCCATAATGTTTTGGTTCATCAGTGTATGTGCCATAGAAATAATGTCGCCACCACTCCCCGACTGTGTCTCAATATCATGGGAGTGGCGGGATGTGAGATAGAGGGGAAACTGACGTCTTTCGTACCACGGCGCGATGGTATCGTATTTACAGGTAGATTGCAGTTTCTCGTGGAGGGTGAATCTCGTTATCTGGTCTGCTGTATCGCCACTGAAATGCGGATCAAAGCTACCTATACCGTCGATAAGTCTCGTTGTGGTTGTATAACTTCATGTGTTAAATGCTTGTTTCAAGAAGGCACGCCACCGCATATAGTTCCTTATAGGTGCTGCGAGAGATGCGGATATGGTGATGACCACTGGCAACGTCACGTGCGACCTCATCGAACTGACCATTTGGGTTAGTACCTTAACCATGACGACATGAGACGTGTAGAGGGGCCATACGGATCTCAGGACTTAAATTCCATTAAAATCAGTTGAGTCACACCAAGCTGAAGGATTACTACTTTAAACCTGCACTATGTATTACTACAGCATATGGAGTGCTTACGCCCAGCAATTAATATTACCGCAGAGAATAATGAACGGCCTTTTCGCCAGTAAGATTCCATGCTCTATTGCCGTACAAGTAGATCAGAATCCATTTGATTGCTCCATATAAAACAACTTAAGAATCTCCTACAGTCAGCCATTCTATATATCTTTACTATTCTGTCACCTATGACTATGTTTCCAGGGTGCGTTTAAGTGTTCGTGTTAGTCCCATGGCTCATTTTCTTCCTTATATCTCAAAAATGATAATTTACGAAAATGTTTGCAGGGAAGAACATTATACAGGGTATCTGCTGAAAACTGCAGTCTGGCGGCACTGCTAACGTATCTTCCACCTAAATTTTCAAAGTCTGCAATTGGTAAATTTTAGTGTATGTATTATTAAAGGTATATTTTCCAAGTACTTTAAAACTGTTTCCTGTCACGGTTTCATATAACATTGCTCATATCTCAAGTTTTCATACACCAAGAAACCAGTATGTCAAAAGATTCGCTTCAGTCTCTGATGTACAGGTGAGAAATGTCGGTGATAAAGTGACTATCCACAAGAAATAGTTGGAATATGCTGAAAAGATAACTGTGTTACACACTTTCTGCACAAACAATGTTGATTTACTGTAAGGGCGTAATTTCCATTTCTTAAAATATTTTCTTCCAGTTTTTTCCTTCTCTAATGCTCCGCATATGATACACATTTCTCCCCGAGATGTTCCCATAGTTGTTGCCCGCCGGAGTGACCGAGCGGTTATAGGCGCTACAGTCTGGAACCGCGCGACCGCTAAGGTCGCAGGTTGGAATCCTGCCTCGGGCATGGATGTGTGTGATGTCCTTAGGTTAGTCACGTTTAAGTAGTTCTAAGTTCTAGGGGACTGATGACCTCAGAAGTTAAGTCCCATACTGCTCATAGGCATTGGAACCATTTGTTCACATTGTTGTTCACATCGTACGATTTTCATTCATGGACTGTACGTGTTTAATGCGAAATCCACCGATAAGAAACTTAATGCCACGAGGTTGCCACCAAGCTATTTTGCGAGTTAGTTACTTCCAAATCTGCATCATATTACTGTGTGGCTTCGCTTGATCGTTGACGTTTTCCAAATTATTTCCGCTTTAGTGCTTTAGTCCTTTCCAGTTGGCAGAATTACGAAATGGTACATCTTGAACGGCCGTTTAGAATTAGTAGGAGTAGACTTACCATCAACACCACATGCTTCATCATACAGATATACTTGGTCATCTTTCATAATTTCCCACATTAATTTCTAGTGGAAGAAGAAATGGAAGCTACTCACCCAGCGACCTGCATTAATGCCACCAGACAGGATGCACTAGTACAGGGTAGTTGTAAAACTTTCGCTACTTGAGCCAGTATAACGGAAAACTATTTACCTCAAGAGTACCCAATAACGTGAAGACTGTACGCAGCCGGATTTGAATTTTTAGCGGTGTACTGGTACGGATAACAGTTGCAGACAGTCATCATCAGAGTCGACAAAGTTTGCAGTGCTTTACTCGAACAGTTTTTTATCAAATCAACAGGAATAGCGCTGATTCTCTTCGCAAGTGTCGACGCACTGAGGTTATACGGAGAGGTCCCTTTTCCGTACATGGGTTGAAGAACATGATTGGGAAGATCGAATTAACTGGCGATTTGGGAATTGCTGCTGGTAGAGTGGGGCAGCCAGTTGACCTTAGAAGTTAAGTCCCATAGTGCTCAGAGCCATTTGAACCACTTTTTGTTACCCTCCCTTACGACAGTGATAAATTTGTTCCTTTCAATGGTTTGTTTGTTATTTCCTGTTTACGTCCCGTTACAACTGTTTCCCCGAAGTTTCATCGTCCTAGATTCACTCATTTTTGATGATGATCCTCTCAAGCAGCGGGAATTTAATCATAATCACGTGGCTCCTTCAAACACCACACATAGTGAGACAGTACCAGCAGCCACCAGAATTTACTATCTGTGGAACGAACAGATACACACACCTCGTTGTAGTGTATGACCAGTAACGTCGTCAGCAGAACACTGTCAAAATGAGGTAGTTCAGAAACACCTCCAATGCTTAAATCGACAACGTAAGTTGCGAAAAAATCTCACTAAAGTAATCTTGCGAAGTGCACAAATCGATAAAAGTTATCAATTTTATGAACAATGAGAAAAAAATCCTGTCTCTGTTGCGCGAACCCTCAAGTTCTGGAATTTAAATTAATGAGTAAACGTGACAAGTGCTAAATTCGCGAATTATGTGCTCATTTTCTCACCTAGAACCGCTCGGCCGCAGCGGCCGGCTACCTTTAAAATACGTTAGTAATTATTTAGAAATATCTGTTCTGATACTCTTAGATATTCTAATTTTGTAAAATGACAGCTTGTTACATAAACATTATATATTTTTGTATTTATACCCTGTCTGTCCAACTTACGTATCACTGTACACTGAACAGTCAAAGAAACTGGTACACAAGCCTAATGTCGTGTAGAGCTGCCGTGAGCAGGTTGAAGAGCGGCACCACAACATGGCATGGACTCGACCAATGTCTGAAGTAGTGCTTGAGGGAATTGACACCATGAGTCCTGCAAAAAAAAAAAAAATGGTTCAAATGGTTCTGAGCACTATGCGACTTAACTTCTGAGGTCATCAGTCGCCTAGAACTTAGAACTAATTAAACCTAACTAACCTAAGGACATCACACACATCCATGCCCGAGGCAGGATTCGAACCTGCGACCGTAGCGGTCACGCGGTTCCACACTGAAGCGCCTTTAACCGCACGGCCACACCGGCCGGCTGAGTCCTGCAGGGCTATTCATAAATCCGTCAGAATACGACGGTGTGGGTATCTCTTCTGAACAGCGCGTTGAAAGGCACCCCAGATGTTCTCAATAATGTACAAGTCTGGGGATTTCGGTTGACAGCGGAAGTGTTTAATCTCAGAAGAGTGTACCTAGAGCCACTCCGTAGCAATTCTAGACGTGTGGGGCGTCGAATTGTCCGCTGGAACTGCCCTAGTCCGTCGGAATGCACAATGGACATAAATGGATGCTGGTGATCAGAAAGGATACTTACGTACGTGTCACCTCCCGGAGTAGACGTATCAGGGGTCCCATATCACTCCAACCGCGCACGCCCCATATCATTACAGACCCTCCACCAGCTTGAACAAGCCACTACTGGCGTGCAGGGTCGATGGATTAATGAGGTTTTCTTCAGACCCGTACACGTCCATCCGCTCCATACAATTTGAAACGAGACTCGTCCGATCAGGCAACATGTTTCCAGTCATCAACAGTCCTACGTCGATACTGACGCGCCCAGGCGAGGCGTAAAGCCTTGTATCGTGCAGTCATCAATGGTATACGAGTGGATCTTCGGCTTCAAAAGCCCATATCGATTATGTGTCATTGAATGGTTCGAACGTCGAGACTTGTTAATGGTCCAGCATTGAAAACTGGAGCAATTTGTGGAAGGGTTGTACTTCTGTCGCGGTGAACGAATGTCTTGAGTCATCGTTGGTCCCGTTCTTGCGGGATCTTTTTCCGGCCGCAGCGATGTCGATGATTTGATGTTTTACCGGATTCCTAATATTCAAGTTACATTCGTGAAATGGTCACAATGGAAATTCTCCACTTCACCACTACCTCGGAGATTCTGTGTCCCATCGCCCGTGCACCGATTACAACACCACGTTCAAACTCACTTAAATCTTGATAACCTGCCATTGTCGCAGCAGTAACCGATCTAACAGCTGCGCCGGACAATTGTTGCCCTATATATGTGTTGCTGGCCGCAGTGGCGTATCCTGTCTGTTTACACATCTCTGTATTTGAACATTGATGCCTATACCTGTTTCTTTGGGGCTTCAGTGTATAAAGACTGTTATCATGCGTTAGGTACCACCTTACATTTCATGTTTCATTTCAATTTTGAGACTGTTAGTTTTATAAGTTTTTAACGCATCTCTTTTCCCTGTTACATAGACTTCGCTTTTATTTTATTATTGTGCACACTATAACTTTCACTGTCACTAATGTGCATGTTTTCTGTCTGTCATGGGTGTCTGGTAAAGATATTCCGTCCTTTACTTTGCTAACGATGCAAAATTCCTTCTTATATTGGCTATGTATTACAGATGTACTACCTTTGATATTACTCTGGAGATGTTAACTTTGCCTGTGCTACGTTCGTTTCGTTCTTCTGTGGTACTTTGTCTGTTTGACTTGAAGCATTGTGAGATATGTTCGAGAGTAATTCACGGACGGTTTACCATATTTGTGTGGGTGGTTCGCCGTGCTAACCTCGATGTTGTGTAACCTTAAATGGCAAATAAGATATGTGTTCACTTTATCTGTTTTACCTTGTAAGTCTGCGATGTAATTTTGTACCCACATTTTGTGGAGTGATGTGATTTTCTTGTAAATGGTACGTTTCTTTCTATTTTTTGTTTTCGATTTCGATGTTGACAGACATTCATAAATGTTGGTCTATGACTAAAACAGGTGGATGATATATAGGATGAATAAAACAGTTGACGGTTCAGAAGCATTTTCTAAAGTCCCCATTAGGCTTTGAAATATTGTGTCCAGAAATACACAAAAATCTGCAGAATACCAAGCTGAACTCTATACATCAACAGCACTGGCCAAAAATAAGACCTTTCGTCCTGGTTCTTGTAGACAACACGTGACATGTGCGTATAAGGCCAAGAATGCCACATTCGGTTTTCGGTAGTAGCCAAGCAATTGTGCTGACCAAGCATGAAAGAAGTACGGTATTACTAAAGTTATGATACTCGCTACATAAGCTTTTCTTGCATTTTGGGAAAAAGTGCTTCGCTTTGATCGAGTAGCTTCATTATCCCGTAAGCTCCCTGCTACGATTGAATAGGCATTATCTATAAAGTTACCTCCGAAATATGCCCTAAACTGAAAATGCCCTCTCATATACAATGTTTAAACTCATGAAATGAATTAGTAAAGCTGTCTGACTGACTAGTTTATAGAATATTACCTACAAAAAGAATGATTCGTTTGCGCAACGATTTATAACTGGCATTGCAAAAGAAAACTGATTTTCAAGAGCTTCATTAGTCGTCATCAACATCTGACTTTTCCTGAGAAACGTGTGATTGGCGTGAAATGGACATGTTTGCCAGTATTCTTATTAACAGCTTCAAGATACAAGGAATCAAGTAATCACACTTCATAGAATAAAGAACTGCGACCCTGCCAGCTCCGACACGCTCAGTCACCTCTCTTTTATGCTAAACTACTATGCATACGAAGGTAAAGTAAAATGTTCACTATGATTGGTTCTAGTTATCAGATTGACCGAAGTAAGCATTGTATAAAATTGCTTCCACTGACCATGACAAGAAGTATACCTTAGCATCAAGTAATTTTGGGATAACTGCTAAGAGCAACTCAGCATAAACTTGGCTAAACACCAAAGTGGAGACAAAGAAATTAAGTCATTTGACAATTATTTGAATATAAAGCCAAACGGTTATAACGAGAAAATGTTAGCGGTGTTAGCATGTGCAGCGTTTTTGCTCATAAACAGATGATACGCAGCGTTTCAATACTTAACGTTATGAGATACAGACAATTCTATCTGCAGCAGAAAATATCGAATAGAGTCAATTATAGGGAGTTTGACGATGTTAAATGTTTTACCTTTCGGACGAATTAACAGCAGGCAAGTGCAATACCATGCACTGAATCCGATGCTTTTGACAAAGGCACAAAGACAATACATGCTTCAGAATCATGACAGTTTCGTTGAAATTATTTACTTTAAACTTCGTGATGCACACCAAGAAATTACACGTGAACGAAGGATATCTATGAATGATTACCAAATGTGCTCCACCAGCACAAACTACTCCTTACAACATTTTCATACTCCAAATAGCGTACAGCTCTGTCAGACTGCCAATATAAGACATCTTATCGTCAAAAACAATTGTATTTTTCAAATAAGCTACACGGGTTCTGCAGCGGTAGCTAACCGACCGACTAAACCGGAATTCAGTGAGTTCTTCTTAAAAATGGTACAGAATACGTCAAAAACGATCTACGCTGGTAGCAATCGATGAGCAGGTATAGGAACGAAGCTTTGCAGGAAACCTGCGGTAAATAATATGAGAAATAACTTAATAGCGAACATTGTAAAAGTAGTGGGCAACTTTCATCACACTTACTTTGCAACTGAGAGTGGATTTGAAATGTGTTCTGCAGGAAGACCAGCAAACGGCCGTCAGAGTCGATCCTATAACACTATACTAAAAAGACAAAATTTAACACAGAATTATAGTTCACACCAAAACGGACACATTGTCCTTCTTAACCCAGAATCGAAACATGATGGCTCTCAGCACTATGGGACTGAACATCTGAGGTCATCAGTCCAAGAGGCTTAGAGCTACTTAAACCTAACTAACCTAAGGACATCACACACATCCATTCCCGAGGCAGGATTCGATCCTGCGACCGTAGCAGCAGTGCGGTTCCGGACTGAAGCGCCTAGAACCGCACGGCCACATCGGCCGGCGGAATTATGACATCATGGCTTAAGTATAAATAGTTATACTGACACAGAAGTAAGCCAAGAGACCAGCAAAACTTATTGTCACATGCCACACTAAAGGCAATCATAAACAATTATCGCTCAGCTGTGAGCCGTGAATTTGACAGTTGACATTTAAATGCATGAGGTGCAACAACGAAGAACAAGGAAAATTTCATTATGGGTCACCAGTAATCTTTTAAAATAGCTGGAGATATTTACAATTCTTGAAGGACAACAACACAGAACAACGGCAAATACACATTGATGGAAAAAAAAATCGTAACACCAAGCAGGAGTTGTGCAACGTAAACTAAAGTTTGATAGGCATGTTTCCACATCTCAAAGATAATGTCTAATCAAAATTGGCGCCAGTCACGTAAGAGAGGCGCTATTATTAGCATGCAAATCAGATTTGCTTTAAATACTCTCGTAAGCGTTAGTTACCTTTGAGACTGGACGTGGAGAGGTGATGTTAGTCAAGAATGCCTTTAAAGTGACAAAGACGTCATTACAACAGCTCACTGAATTTGAACGAGTCCGTGGAATAGGGCTACGGGAAGCTAGATGTTCCTTCTACGATACTGCAGAAAAACTTGGCAGAATTGTAGCCACTGTAAATAATTGCTGGCAGCAGTGGTCACTTGAATCCAAAGTCGCAAGAAGACCCAACTCCGGACGACCATGTGGCACTACGGCAGAGAAGACCATTGTGTTCGGAATATGCCTGTGGCGCATCACACTGCATCTGCAGCAGCAATCTGAGCAGAAATTGCCACGGCAGTGACACAACGAATTGTTATAAATCAGTCACTTCAAGTATAGCTTCTAGTCAGAAGCCCCGTAGCGTGCATTGCACTGACCAGAAACCTCCACCATTAGAGACTTCAGTAGCGTCAAACGATGGATGATTCGAGGGCAGGGTGGACATCCGTTGTGTTTACTGATGTAAGATGGTTCCATCTCCGTGCCAGTGATGGTCTCGTTTTGGTTAGAAAGAGACCAGTTTGGGGCCTGCAACCAGCCCGCCTACGTGCTAGACAGACTGCACTTACACCTGGAATTCTGGTATGAGGTGCGATTTCGTATGACAAAGAGAACACTCTCGTGGTTATCCCACGCACCCTTACTACAAATCTACACTTCGATCTGGTGATGCGACCTGTTGTGCTGCCATTCATAAACAATATTCCACGGTTTGTTTTCCAACAGGACGCTCGGTCACATATCGTTGTTGTAACCCAACATACTATACGGAGTGTCGACATTTTACCTCACCTGCACGATCTCCAATTCTGTGTCCATTCGAGCATACACCGGACATCATCGTACGACATCTCCAACGTCATCCACAACTAGCATTAACTGTACCTGTACAGACCAGCCAAGCGCAACAGGTTTGGAACTGCATCCCACAAACTGACATCCAGCACCACAACAACACAATGCCCGCACGTTTGCTTGTTTGCGACAAACGTTCTGGGCCTACACTGTACCAACATTTCCCATTTTCAATGGCCTGTCTCACGTTTACATTAACCACTGGTGTTGCAAAATTATAAAGCTGTATATGTAACCTAGGCAAATGTATTCCCAGAACTTAGTTACTCATATTAATTGTTTTTGAGCTCTACAAATTTTTTTCCGTCCATGTATGATTATGGCTCAGAAGTAAGCTGCCAATTAAGCAAGTGATTTAAATGGGTAAAATGTAACAATATCATATATGATGAATATAATTTTGACTGAACAGTGAGCTATCAATTTATCAGGTGATTTTCAAAGAAAGATAAATTAATAATTAAAATAATAATAAACATGAAATAACACAAGGCATTGATGAGTACAATGTTTTGATCCCAATCAACGTTTCTAATGGCTGTATCGTGGCTCGGCAGTCTCTGTAACAGCAGGTCAGAGTACCGTTTGTCATTTTATATACATTAAATAAAAATGAAAAACCATGACAAGAATAAGATTCAAATACCCAACCCTGTAATTTTGCAGGAAGTTCAAACATGATATAAGTTAAACTCAAATTATTACTAACAAGAGTAGAATATGAGATATTAACATCATCCCCTACTGTGGCTCAAGACTCTCTGCAGATTTTCGTTAATGGGCTGTAGTACACAACGGAAACAGGAAAAAATTAATGGTATTGTCACAATATAGGCTTGTAACAGAGCCACAAAAAAGAAGACATGCAAATCTGTATTAATAAGACAAGGCAAGCCAAAATTTTGGCATAAAATCTGATCTAATAGTTAAACCGCAGAAATTTACAGTCCAGACCATTTGTGATATTAACACTGAAACACAATACAATAGACAATAATAAAAGTGAAACGTGTACACATACGTTCGACTCTTTGCTTCCATGACCTCGACGTTGGCTGGTTTCTTCAAAGGTAATTCACTTTCAACTTTTCAGTCTCCAACATGTATAACACAACGAATTTCTCTGTATAGTGATAGAGAAGTTCAACTGATCTGAAGTCGCAAAATTGACATAGTTAGGCGCAAACCCTGGCACATCAAACTTTACAGTGATTCTGGGACGCTGCACTGTTGAGGGAACACTGTGATTCCATTACAGGACACTAAAGAATACTTTTGATGTCTTAAGTAGACTGAGTCATGGCTGTAGTGGTATGCCAGTATACATCTGTCCAGGCGACCGAACTAGGCTGCAGTGGATAGATCTATAGCCGGCACCCCTCTTTTTGCAGTCCGTTGAATATCGCCTTAGCTGGAAAGTGTCTCTAGCTCCTGTTCTCAGTGAGTCCAATTCTGTTCGGACGTGTCATATGAGAAGTGCTCCTCCAGCACGAAAGCTGGCTCATGTGGTCAAGTAACCAGCCAGTAAAGCAATCATGTGGGTACATCAAGTATAATTCCGAAAAGATGCAAATTGTAAGCTTCAAATACTAGATGTTTGGTTCCTGAATGTAACACTTACCACCTAAAAATATGTGCCAGTTTCAACAAACATGTGGATTTCAGCAAATTATGTTCACTCTCACTTTCATTAATACAACTGGAGGCAACTTACTTGCCTCTCCTCTTGCGAAAATGTCTAGTAGCTGTCGTCAGAATCGGTCTCCACTCTGCCGGCTGCAAGCTTCAGCATGCATGAAGAAAACAGTGTATAACGACGTGTGTAATGAAAAGAATTCATTGCTATTAAGAATGAAATTACGCAATATATTTATATCACTTGAGTTTATTTCCATTTAAAGAAACAAAAAAAAATCAAGAAAAAGATTCTCAGAGTCAGTCTACGATCATTATTAAAGCAGTGTTTCTGGATGCTAATTATTTTTAGAGTACCACAAAAGTCGTAATAAAACAATCCACACGATCATAGAATTCACACGAAATTCTCACAAAATAGCACAATATGGTCATCCCAGGCCAAATTTTATAAATTGCTCCGAATTAATGCGAGATCCCGTCTTACACACATATTCACGTACTGCCTCCTCTCAAAACTATCACAGGATGGTAGTGAACAATCTTAATAATTGGCGTCTGCCCACTCTGGGTGAATCTGTGATTAGTCTGTAGTTTTCTCAAATTACTATCAACATGAACTGAAATTTGTATTTATTATTTATGTGTGGATTTAAAGTTACTGAAATGCTTATTAACAAGTTGGCAGTGCAAGTAACATCAGAAGCACGGCTGGAAATGCATATTACTATTTAAACAGTAAATATAAATGATGATAGCAGTGCTGATTCGTTCCAAGCGTCACAGGTGAATTTCTGTTGTCTCTGTGGGTTCCAGCAAGATATACCTCCTGTCCACCCCACCGTTCTCACATTCTGAGACCATCCGTCGCGTGTCATAACGTGTGCGTTTTTTCCTCACTTACAGTGACATGAATCTCCATGTACTAAATGTTAAAACGTTGCAACAAAAATATAATTAATGTAGGCGTAGATGTGATATGGTCTCGGAAACTGACATACGGCCGGGAGAGCGGTATGCTGACTACATGGCCCTCCTTATCCGCATCCGATGACGCCTGTGGCCTCAGGATGATACGGCGGCCGGTCGGTCCCGTTGGGCCTTCGAGGCCTGTTAAGGTGGATATTAGTTTAGTTTTAGTAGATGTGATATAAACGCCAAATAGCCCAAAACCAAGAAGTATTTCTAAGGTTTCTTGGCTTTGAAAAATTTACAAAATTTAAAACATGTGACTAGTTACAGATTTACTATGGCGTTATCTGCACTACTACATGACATTTTCCTACTATTTTGCTTTCATTATTTCAAAATTTCTTTAATTTTTAAGGCGCTCGTCCGTACTGTCGATATACAACATACACGTGTAACTAATTGTAAGAAAAATTTGGCTCTAGTATGATAATGTTACAATTGTTTAGTAATCCTCTTTGTTCTCTCTCTTCTTGTAAATGCAGTAAAGAAACAATTTTCATACTCAACCCTTACGACACCTCCACTCCACGTCCATCAGTTTATTTTCTGGTGTTACTTGCAGAGCCATATGTTGATTCATAGGCGCTTGTGTCTTTCAGGCGTTGTTGACATCTATTTTCCACTCATCCTGATGATCTTGGCACACAAAACACGCTTTAAATAGTACAAATATTAAAGACATATAGTGTCACAATCCTCCTAAAACAGAGACAAAATTACAGTAATATTAATTATATAAATGATAAATAATCACAACACAATAACTTGAGTGCTAATCACACAATATTCACTTCTATTCCACAGAAAAGTAGATGCCTGTTATGCTTGAGTACATTACGTGTCCTCGTACGACTCGTCGCACACCACGCAGCTATGCGTCATCGGCATTCCGCTCTGTCAAATGCCACGGCTACGACGTTGCCGAAACAGCTGGTGGCTGGCAATTCGCCGTTCCACACATTGTTAGCCACGTCTCCAGAACTGCTTCTATCTACACAACTGGTTTTAACAGCCCATGCACTGTGCACTCGTTTTACAAAACCTCTCTCTTACTTCAAATACGTAATATATACACAACTCGAGGACCTGTCACACGAAACTAGAAAAAAAATTAAATGACCTCACAACAAACATTAAATTTAAGTACACTTCTAACAGTCTAAACAGCTACATTTGTTTCACCTACGTCTTTTCATTCTACTATGACACGACCAGAAGCTGTCACTTAAAAGTGCTATGCTCTTGAACCTCAAACCAAGGTGCATAGTCTTTCCAAAAATTACAGATTTCAGAAAATATTTCCTGGCGCTATGTCAATGATCTCAGCATATAGTTATTCTGATCATAACCTGTTATCTGACATATATGATCTTTAATTATATCACTAATATTATACAGAGTGTACATAAAGTCGGGAACACTTTCAATTATTTACTGCACAAGAACCAAACATTGTACAGATATAATAATATGATACATATGTCATTTTGAAGAGAGACCCTGAAAGTTTATCTTTTTTTTCATGTATAGTGTCACAGCGTAGTCTGTTAATTTGCCGATTGTCGGCGCTAGTCGCAAACATGACGAGTTCAGATGCGTAGTGACCTTTCTGTGTGTTAGAGTTCGACAAAAAAAGTGTGCAACAACAGATGATTAGAATCAAGTATGGTAAGAAGCCACCAACAAGGAAATGTATTTACCACTGGCACAACAAATTCGTTACGACGGGTTGCTTGTGCCTGGCAAGGAGAAGCGGACGTCCAGTGTGAGTGAAGTGAATATGGAGCGCGTACGAGAGACATTCATAAGGAGTCCAAAGAAATCGGTGCATCGTGCATCCCGTGACCTCGAAATGGCCCTAATGACCGTGTGGAAAGTCCTGCGACAGAAGCTGTCTCTGAAACCTTTCAAATTGAAGCCTCAATCACACTAGGACGTCCGCTTCTCTTTGCCGGACACAAGCAACCTGTAGTAACGAATTTGTTGTGCCAGTGTTAAATTGCCTTCCTTGTTGATGGCTTCTTACTGTACTTGGTTCTAAACATCCGTTGAACAGCTGTAACACACTTGTTTTTGTCGAACTCCAACACACACAAAGCTGGCCCTGCACCTTAACTAGCCATGTTTGCAACTAGCCCTGACTATCGGCAAATTACCAAGCTACACTGTGGTGATATACATGAAAAAAAAAACTTTGAGCGTTTCTCTTCAAAATGACATATGTATGATATCTGTACAATGTTTGGTTCTTGTATAATAAATAACTGAAAGTGCTCCAGGACTTTAGGTACACCCTGTATAAAAGTATGTGTTTCAGTCAACTAGCACAGTTTTTTTTTCAGTTAGCAAAATAAATTAATTGCGACTGTAGAATAATACATATATTTTTTGTTTTATATTGGTGGCGGTTCGTCTTCACCCTTTAAGTGACTCTGTTCTTAAATTTTCATTTACAGCATCTACATCTGACATTATTTCATTACCTTTATCTTCATACCCTCCCATCTCATCGTCATATTCTGGAACATTATTGAAATCACAAATAAACTCTCCTACCGTTTCGTCCTCAGTATTTAGCTAATTCGGTACTGAGGTCTCTAAATATGAACAGTTTTTTCTAGTCTGTCAATTTACACATTATTCAAGTCATTTCAGTTTTAATTTCTTTACGAGTGTCTCCTAAACAGTGGATCACCAGATCAAATCGCTCATTAGATTCATCAATTCTATAATTAATTAGCTTTAACTCTTTATTAGTTTGGGTTATCTAATTGTCAGTTTCGTTTAACTCATCATTATTTTGTTCACTGCTTTTTTTTAGTTATCTTAAAAATTCTGTTGACAACTTCATTATTATTTTGATCGGTTTTTCTATGAAAATACCTTAACATGTGACTCTTTTCGAGTTATAAAAACTCAAACTCACATTGTTTGTTAAGTTCCAACACCAATCTCATTGTTACAACTAATATAAGTCTCTCTATTCAGTAAGACTTCCTTCATTACTAACCTCTTCTTCCTCATCTACTTCAACATTTTCTTCATTTACTACACTATGACATTCACATTATCGTTAATATTATTAGTCAGCTCATTAACATTACCTTCATTATTATCAGTGTCTTGATTACTGAGCTAAATACCCATATTGTCATTAAGAGGACTCATCTTGCCTTATCTGCTATAGCAATCTCTCACAAAACACGAAATTATAACACTTAAAATCACGAACTCACTTTTTCTAAAACTGTGAAACATTTATTTTCCTTAACAAAAATATCAACCAATTTAACAAAAATCATTCGAGATTAACACACGCACTCATTAGAACATCATCCAAGGTAGTTTTGGTAAAGCTTGCCTCCTTCACCCAAGATCACATATAACACACTGATTCACCTATTGTCTGTCTCCTTTGAAAACTATCACACACTGGTAGTGAGCTGTCTGAACAGTTTGGCGTCTGCCCACTCAGGTTGCACCTGTGATTCGTCTGTGGTTATCACAAGTGACTATCAACATTAACAGGAACTTTCGTTTATTCTTTATGTAAGGATTTAAAGTTATCGATGATTATTAACAAATTGGCAGTGCAAGTAACACCGGAAGCACGGCTGGAGATACATATTACCAGTCAAACAGTAAATATAAAGAATGCCAGCTACGTTAATTCGCTCCAAGCGTCGGAGGTGAATTCCTGTTGACTCTATTGGTTCCAGAATGATACAGCTCCTACTCATCCCAATGCCCTTATGATCTGTGAAAATCTGTCTCGTGACAAAACGTGTACGCTTCTCGCTACCTTACATCTACATCAGCCTTCCGACACTCGATGGTAAAACGTAGCAATAAAAACGTAATGAAATGTAGCCCATAATGTATCAGTACCTCAATGTCCTTTCTTCCACAGTATATTAAGATATCAAACTCACACAACGAAGTTTACGATTAGAGTGGTGCTATCTTCTTAAAGTTTTTCTTGTGACAGAGCCTTTTTTTAGCGATGGAGGAGAACAATCGATGTTTAGGGGGGGGGGGGGGGTGGTTCCATTTTTGGTATGATTATTCTGAATTCTCTATGTAACATGAGTGTCAGTTTTACGAAGTTCTACAAACGTTAATGAAACATGGATCTGAAACGCAACGTAGTCTCATTAATTTGGAATCAATGTTTATTTAAATCTGACTCTCTTTAGCGAAGTTCATGAAGAGGAAAACGTGAAGTTGGTGCTTAAATTGTTGCATTTGGATATAAACCACAATGTCTTTCCAATGCTAATTAATATCTACACTGGTTCTTTCCAAACCCAGACCTCAAGAATTACTCCAAAGTGGTATTAAGGCGACGAGCTGAGCCACATGTACTTAAGAAAGCCAAGGACAATATGAATAAACGGCTCTGAGCTCTATGGGACTTAACATCTGAGGTCATCAGTCCCCTAGAACTTAAAACTACTTAAACCTAACTAACCCAAGGACATGACACACATCCACGCCCAAAGCAGGATTCGTACCTGCGTCCGTAGCGGTCGCACGGTTCCAGGCTGAAGTGCCCAGAACCGCTCGTCCACTTCGGCCGGCGATTATATGAAAAGTAAGTTTGGTAAATTCAGCAACAGTTATTGAAACTGATATTTTCACACCACCGTTTCCGATCCCATTCCAGATGGCATTTACATATTAGACCGCGCTGATAACGAATTGTGTCTGTCAGTGAAAGTTCATGTGATGTTTCATTCAGGCCCAAAAATTTTCGAAGGGATTCAAGTCCAGCGATCGAACTGATCACTGAATTACGTTGACGTCACCCTATTGCGAAAACCATTGCTGAATGATATGACTTGTATGACTTGTGAGTTGTCCTGCTAGAATTCTGTCAATTCTTTGGGATAGCTTGTCCTCACATTGGCCACCATAGCATGTTTCATGATGTGCACGTACTGATTCGCGTCGAAATGACCAATAAATTCGATGTACTGTCCCAGCTCTATCTAATGACATCCACCCACTTCACGAGCCTCTGACGCGGTCAAAACGCGAATGTTACGGTCCGCGCTACGGGTGCGGACCACAGAGGGAACATCCACAACCGCAGCTGACGGTAAACGGAACGGCAACGTTACAGGATATCGCAGCGAGCGGGCGCGGACCGCGGAGAGAACGCCTGGAGGGGTAAGGCCACGCACATAAATATTGGACCAGGTCCACTCGATGAGCAGACGAAACTGGGACGCCGTCGCGGAAGGGTCGTGTAGCAGCGCTGCAGCGGGGAAGAGCACCCAGCCTCTCCTCCCCTCCCCCCCCCCCCCCACCCCGCCATCAACGACGGAGCGGCCCGACGCTGGCAGTTGCTAAACAGCGACCACCGCAGGGTTCTCCCACACCAAAAAAAAGCTGAAGGGTGCTCCACAGTCGATTGCAAAGCGCATGGAATGGCAAATTGTTGTGACTCTTGAAAAGCAAAACAGTCGCGAGAGTCTGCGCTGCGATCGGGAAGCACCATCCTACCACATCCTTCCGCATCGTCACACAGCGCGGACAGCAGGAGAACACCGAACAAGAGGACCACCACAAGGGCACAGGGAGCGCAGTTGGTAACATTCACCCCTCACGCTGCCGCAGAGCCTTTCTCTGCCCCATCCTAGTGTGTTAGGGCAAGTACTCCTTCAGGGCCCAGTCACTGGCTGGGTACCCGCGAGGAGAGGTGTAAACTACCCTCACTAGGCAGCAAACCCGCCCGCACGCAACGCCGCATCCGACCAACATGGCGACGATTGGGAGACTCGACCCAGCGACCCAGGAGTCGCCTGACTCACCTGACTCTCCCCCAGGCACCCCCGCCATCGGCCTTCACCACGACGTCGAGGTCAGCCATCACCCTCATGACGATGTCACGGCAGACGAGGACAACGACGGCTGGACAGTGCAGCGCTTCAGAAGAAAACAGCGGCACACTCTCTCCTCACCATCTCAGTGATCCGAGAAGGATTACTCCGGAAAGGGGACCTAGGGAGGACAACGAGCCGAAAAGGCCCGCTGGAACGACCAAAGCACCCACCACTACGACATACTTCCTCAAAAATTTACTCAATAAGACTACCAACAAAACTCTGTCCCTGCAGATCAGGGA
This sequence comes from Schistocerca serialis cubense, assembly GCF_023864345.2. Lineage (NCBI taxonomy): Eukaryota > Metazoa > Arthropoda > Insecta > Orthoptera > Acrididae > Schistocerca > Schistocerca serialis. The sequence continues at coordinate 475,736,615 of NC_064640.1, forward strand.
ACACATTAGAGACTACAGCGGCTCCCTTAACGTCTTCAGGGACGGAAGGACCGCTAAACTCACTGCAGACAAACATTACGATGTTAAATATCTGCAGAGAACTCTTCGGCAATATCTCCCAACCAGTGTCACAGTGGAGAAAAAAGTGAGCAGGCCGATTGCAGGCCCCTGGCCGAAGCCCAAGCCCCCATCGTTTAGTGCAGTCATAAAGGACATGTACTTCGATGTTGACAAAGACAATGTGATTTCTGATCTGAAACTTCAGGGCCTAGAAGTAAGTGCAGCATGGCGCATCAAGTCGCGCAGAACAGGGAGATCTGGCCCGATGTTCAGGGTCATCTCCCACAACCAAAAGCACATGGGCTTTATGCTTGAAAACGGCGTGCACATTTTCCTATCGCACCACAAGTTCGAGCCCTCAAACCCACCAAAACCCCAACCTATACAATGCCAGAGGTGCCAACAATTTAATCATCTCACCAAAGACTGCACATCCACCCCAAAATGCAGTCGCGGCGGCGGCAACCACCATCTTGCCGAATGCGCCAGTGACGACCGCTCCACCCCTTCCTGCGCAAACTGCGGAGGACCACACTCCGCAAGATCCTTCAAATGCTAGGAAAGGCCCCCAGCAGCTATAAATGAAACACTTGAGGCCCCTCTTCAGCTGGCTGACACCTCCTCCTCACAAGGAGAAGTCCTGAATATCGAGGACTTCCTTAAAGTCATGACTTTCTCCCTAACCAACCTTTTCTAAGGCCGCAAAGAGGAAGTAATATACACAATCCGACAAGTGGCCCAGCGCTTCTTCGACAAAGACGTAATCTATAACCAAACAGGACAACAAGTGACAACCACCATTACCCGCCGCTCTTACGCGCAGACACTCAGGACTTACAGACGTCACCGACCCCCTCTCTCCCCTAGACTCCCCATGGACTACCGCCCCAACAGGCTCACCTCCAACATGATGTTCGTCAATGCAGGCGGCATCAGGAACAAAAAACCCCTACTAAATGACATTCTGACAAGGCAGGACATCGACATGGCTGGCATTGCCGAGACATGGACCAAAGAATCACACAACATCAACATTAACTGTGACTACGACACCTACTTGAAACATCGGCCAGACGGCAGGGGAGGATTTGCAATACTCGCAAAAAAATCCCTCGCGACACAGGAAACCCCGCTCCCTATCCAATTCAATCACCTAGAAGCAGTTATGGTCACCATTCCTCGACCAAGATGCCGCCGATTGCTGATAGTCTGTCTATACGTCACCCCAGGCACAGAAATTTCGAGGGCCTTTCTCAGATACGTGACCACCTTCAGAGAATACATCTTAATGGGCGACCTTAACGCCAGACACGAACTCCATGGCGACACAGGTAACAACAGAAACGGCGAAGCGCTCCTGGACTTCCTAACCACGGAAAACGCTACTAGAATGCCGATGACGACTTACACCTTCGTAGGACACGGTGGCAACTCCCTTCCCGACCACATCCTACACAGTCCTAGTTTGACAGACACCATTACCGCAGCAACGATAGGAGAAAGCATTACGAGCGACCACCTCCCTATTCTCTTCAGTACAACTGAAATTAACCCTCCTCCACCCCACAAACCTCCAGAACCATACGACTGTACTCATAAGCAGACTGGAAGAAATACCAAGAGACGATAAATAACGACCTACAGGCACCACTGACGATTACTAACGACACCGAGTTAGACTTCATTAATGACAGAGTCGTGGACTCAATAAAAAAGCCATTGAGACAGCCATCCCCACCAAGACCATCGAGCGCTGGAAACCTCATCTCCCCCCTGACGTACTACTTCTCATCAGACGCAAAAGACAATTACACACTGAAATAGTAAGGACAAACAATCCAGAGCTCAAACCACAATGGAACAGACTGAACGCGAAAATAAAGCGACTCGTCTCGGAACATCGACAAAACCAGTGGGACAATACATGCAAACAACTTGACCACAGACAAGGACGCAAGTTCTGGACGAAATTCAAAACACTCACAGGACAAAACACGGACAGGAAATACAAACTGACAATCGACAACACTCCCACCACAAACGACAAAGAAATTGCGAAGGCATTCAAGGAAGTACTGGTCAATGCCCACAGTTTCCCCCAAGACAACCTCTTCGACGAGCAGTTCAGACATACAGTCATGGGCGAACTTCCCCTCCTCCTCCCTATGCCCACCGTGTCCTCCGAAAACGACTACGACTTACTTAAAGAAATAACGGAAAACGAAGTAGTAGACGCCATCATGTCGGGCAAAAACTCCGCCACAGGCGAAAAGGGCATCCAAAGAACTCACCTCAGGAAATGCCCCCTCACGACGCTAACCTCCTACTGACTTTACTGTTTAACTACTGCATGACGCATGAAACCACCCCCTTGTCGTGGAAAAAGACGAAAACCATAATGATACACAAACAAGGCAAACCGAAAACAGACCCGAAATCCTATCGACCCGTATCCCTAATAGACGTGCTCAGGAAAACCTTCGAAAGGATAATAACCGACAGACTGACCAACAATACAGACAAATTACAAATAATCCCCCACCTCCAATCATGTTTTAGAAAAAGGCACACGACAAACGACCCCCTACTGAGACTTACCATAGACATAACAAGACACCAGAATCTGGGACAATGCAAGATCGCGGTCTTCCTAGACATCGAGAGCGCATTTGACAAGGTCTGGCATGACGGCCTACTCTACAAACTACTGAACCTAGGACTGCCCCCCCCAAGACAGTAAGACTCATCCAATCGCTACTACTATGCAGACAGTCCCAGGTACACGTAAATGACGAAACATCATCACCCTTCTCCCCACAAGCAGAAGTAGCGCAGGGCGGAATAATCTCCCCCCTGCTATACTCACTGTACACCACGGACGTACCCACTACCACCAGAGCCAACGAACAAGTCCAACTCTATGCAGACGACACGGCGTATTGGAATTCAGGACCATCAACAATTACAATCAATCGTGAAACGACGACCTACCTAACGAAATTACGACAGTGGATGCACAAATGGCGCATAAAGCCAAATCCTAACAAAACTCAGCTAATCCTGTTCAGACACCGCGACATACCCTAAAAGACGAAACAAAACCCTGACAACATCACGCTAACGCTGTGGGGAGCCAGACTGAATATGGCCGGCAAAGCCAAGTACCTGGGAGTGACTCTAGACAAGTACCTAAACCTGGACCACCATGTCAAAGACACAGTCAACAAAGCAAGACAACGCCAGTCCTTAATTAGACGAGTCCAGGGAAAATTCCATGGCTGCAATGATAAAACAGCAAACAACACATACAAAACATTCGTCCGGCGCCTCTTCGAGTATGCTGCTGCCACCCTAGCCTGTATGTCGCGAACTAAAACACAAAGACTATATCAGACCGAAAGCCGCATTCTACGCAGTATTCTGAGACTGCCACCCACCACCCCCAGACAAGAAGCATAAGAAGAAGCGTAGGTCACTTCCCTTCAGACGAGACTCGCGGTCCTCCGTGCAAGGTACGGCCGACGCATACTTACAACTCGCCCTGATCTCACACAGCTATTCACAAACATACCTAGACACAAAAACAAACCGAAATTCAAATACACTTTTCCACCACGAACAATTATACACAACATACTAGCAACACACCCAGACACCATTCACGACCATGAACACTCACCACAAATAACACTAATAGCACATGAACCACCAACACCACCACACCTAATGGCACTAGACCCGGATCCCTATCCAATGTCAAAACCCACACACCGGAACAACCTAAACATTGCACAGCCACAGGCCAGGAAGCAGAGCAAACTGGTCACCCATTTATTGTAAATCATAGTAACTAAATCATTAATGCTTCATATGGTCAACCATCGAAGTACTTATCCTTTGAGTAATTGTGTACCAAATATATCAAAACTTTTTTCAAATATATCAAACATTTATCTGTATTCCAAACTTGTCTCTGTTAACTTAAGTCTAGCTCTTAAATCTCATTGTCAATCACCTCACATAATTGTAGTATGCCTTAATTCATATTGTCAATCACATCACATAATTGTAGTATGCCATAAATTCAAATAAACATCAGCAATCTATACATATGCCCAAACATCAATAAGTCCGACTGAGGACAGCTAGAACTGTAATTACACAAAACGTATAGTACATGTAAGTAGATGTAAGTCATAGCTATAAGGACATTGTCAATAAAGAGAAAAATAGCAAGCAAAAATGTTAAGCTAAGGCCAAATAGAGCGAGAAGCTCTCCAATGGCCCGCCCACTACCCCTCAGGACTGGGAATGAAAAGTATTTAAAAAAACAAAAAAAAACTCGATGAGCAGTCTTAGGTCGCATCCAGTGAAGGTTACGAGCTACGTTACCGAAATATTGTGTAAGTATGACACTGATATCCGGCAGAACACCCGATAATCCAAGATGCCATTAGATCGCAGGGAAAGCCTGAAGAGCTACATCCCATGAGTGGTTGTGAACAGTCTGTGACCTTCCTGGTAAACTTATAACATTCTTCAGTTGGAAGCGTTTAAAAACAGACGTTCCATACAGCTGTCAACCAACGCGTTTTCTTGTTGAGGCATTGACACCTTTCCTAACCCGGCCCTAGAAGCTGGCCATCATCCGTCTCTTGCGGTAGTACTTTCTTCACTTCTGGGCAAAGAGAAGTTGCCACTTTACGCACACTGAACCTCTCATGCAGAACGAGTCTTAGGATGCTAGCTCCCATGTCCTGTGTATGGTGACATATCTTGGTAGTAAATGACTGTGATAAACTTGTCTGTGGCGCAATGCATTATCATTTTCAGCATACTTCGGCTTGAAACACATCACCAAACAATACAAAGTGAAAAACAAAATGTGGTGTCGAGAAGGAGCGGACCCTAAATATTTAATTGGAATTCAAAACTCTCAAAATCTGGCACGCTGTTACCATGTAACTGAACAGATTTACTCTTATTTGTATATCTGACGCACAAGCATATTGGTGTTTCAGACAGATAAAAGTGATATACCTAATTATATGCAATCACAGAAAATCAGAGGTATCTATACGTAATATTGTTACAGTAAGAAGAGAACAATTTCATTGCTAGAAGTGTGTTACGTGTGGTGCTCTCGTCGGTGCCAGAGCATGACACATTGCCACCGGTAGGAGCTCTACAATGCCGATGGTTCACGGACTTTTCAAGACACGGGAACAGTCTTGTTTTGTCGATTCTGTGTGAGGTTTACAGCCATTCTCAAAGTACATCTTTAAATTCAAGTCAGTACACAAAATTTCATAAACCTCCGATCCTTGGTTTGCCTCAAGAGCTTTGCATCGTTCTTCTCTCAGACCGTTAACACATACACTATCCCTCTCTGTACTATATCATGGCCGCTGACTTGCACCAAAACGTTGCACTAAACCACTAACAATAACACTACATTGCTACTTCAGAGGATATCGACTAGATGCTCTCTGTTTCTTGGCCATTTTCCCGTACAGATGACGCTAACAGCTGTCACGCTAAATACTATCGTATTTCACTTGGAAAAAGAGAGAAATATTGTGTATTTTTCGTAATGTCATATACATATCCCCCCCCCCCAAAAGAAAATCGTTTCTTCTTGCTTACTGCATAGAGAAAAAAAAATGAAATTATCCCATATATATATTGCTATACATTGAAATTACTCTATAGTGTTGTCACAAAAGGATGGCTCAGTTTGAGTAGTATAATACGGCAGTGCAATTCAGATTTTCTTACAACAAATCAAACATAAAACTGAAGGGTAACTAACATAATTCTTCTTACAAGTCTTCTGTATATGCACCTTCAGTTATACGGCACAAATCCTACCTAAAATTGAATTCATCTCACACTTTGGATTAATGAAAGCATCTGCCTCTGCAGTTCTGTGTGTCAACTTTGGCAAATAATAGGTAGTGGTGGAAAGTAGACACGATCTTTTATCAAGCCCCAAAGGAAAAGAATCGCGTACCACAACGTCTGGTGGACGTAGAGGAAAGCGGGAAAGAGGTCTAGCGCGTTGACCGTAATACCAATCCAGCAGTCAGGGACATAAAGGTTCAGCCACTCTTGTGCAAAGTGAAGCAAACGTACTCGGGGAACATAACTTATTGTGCCGGACAAATGTAGGAGCACACTAAGACCTACTGACGTTACGACGTATCTTACAAGAGGACATCACCAACGTGACCTCAAACTTTAAGGAGAAGAAAACTAACTTGCGAGATATCAGCCCCAGGAATCGATCTCTCGTGAAAATTTTGGCATTAACAAACACAGTACGCAATTACGATTTTCTGAAAGTGCAGTATTTAAACTTTCGCGCTTCGCGATTGAATTACAGTGAATTAACACATTTGTGAACTAATTTTTCCACATTTGTAAGATGCTCTGTTTACTTGCGTCAAAGTGAGCAGTTCCAAACGTGTTGCTGATACCACGCAGCATTTTGTCTTGAACCTACTTGTGTTGCGATTCACAAATGCAGTTCATATAAATGAAACGATTGAGTCTCCCATTAAGCAAGTAGCGTAGCAGTAACTGATTACTAACATCACTGTCACACTTTTTTTTTTGTTTTGGTTTTAAAGCTGGCATTACTGAAGTGAGCATAATCTGTAGGATACGCGCTATTATTCAACATGAATGACATTATGAAACTGTAAATCGAAAATCACCAATTTCATTTCATAATAATTCTTAGTTTCTTTAGGATTATTCATTCTGATTTCGAGGCACATATAGCCAGAGCATGAATACGAGAATATAGTTAAAATAATATTGAACTTACATTTGCTTAAGTTGACATAGCATATACCCACATTAGTAACTACTTTTAGCGTACAATAATACTGGATGTCCAACAAACAACCGGTGCGCACTAAAGTTTCGAAGCTGTAGATACAGAGGCAGTGACTACCTACTGTCAGAATAATGTCCCAAATTTCACGCGGATCGATACCTAGGCCTGATATCTTGCAAGTTTGTGATACATCCTTTTTAGAAGATCGACTGAATAAATGAATATCTACGTTTATACCATATTTAGATTTGGAGGAAGCTTAGGAGAACGTTCGCCATAATACAGTCATTCAGATTCTCAAGGTTGCGAGTGTAATACAGGGAGCGAAAGCTGTCTACAATTTTTACACACACGAGACCGTCGTTACAAAAGTGGGAAGCCTAAATGCATGATAAGGACTCAGAAGGGAGTGATAAAGGATCGGCCTTTCTCTTCTAGATTACTAATTGTGTACATTCAAGTCCCAATAGAGAGTACTAGAGAGAAATTCGGCGAAGGAAATAATGTTCAGAGAGTAGAAACAAATACTTAGCGGCTCGAGGATGATATTGTAATTCTGTCAGAGACATGAAATTCCTTGGAGGAACAGTTGAACTTGATGGACAATGTTGTGAAATGATGTTGTTAGGTGACCATAATGAAACTTCAGGCAACGGTAATGGAATACAGTCGAATTACGTAAGGTGCTGCTAACAGAATTAAGATAGTAAATTATAAACTAAAAAGAATCGACGATTTTTGCTGTGTAGACCCTACTTTACTTATAGTAAGAAAATTGTTGACATGAAATATAAATTGAAGTATTGAGAATTTTTGCTGACGGTGTTTCTAATAAGTTTAACCTTGTCTGGAAGAATACCTTAGACGATAATTAGCTCAGACAAGAGGAGAATGGCAGCCACTGAAATGGGGAGCTACAAAGTAGTGCTGAATAACAAATGGGTAGACGATGTAACTAATATGATAGTACTGAATTGTGGAGGAAGAAACGGATCTTCTAGTACAGTTACACCAAAAGGAACCATCGACTGAAAAGACACATCCAGACTTATAGGAATCATCATTCTGGAACATTTCGAGATCATCAACGCCAAGAGGGTTCCGAGAATATCACATATCAGGCATTTTCTCTCACCACGGCCAACGCAGTGGCTCACAACCTTCACTTAACGTCCGAGAGCAGCAGTGTCACCGTAGAATCGTCAGTGTTAACAGCAAAGCAACACTGCACGAAGCAATCGGAGGAATTGTGGTTGGATGTAGGACAGTGAGGTGAAATTTTGCGTCAGTCGGCTATCGCACTAGATACCCTTTGCTAACAGCAGGACGACGTCTGCATCGCCTCTCGTGGGCTGGTGACAATATTGGTTGCACCCTAGACTACTAGAAAACCGTGGCCTTCTCAGATGGGTGTCGATTTCAGTTGGGAAGAGTTCGAGTGTGGCCATAGAGCCAAGTTATTAGCAAAGCACAGTGCATATTGACGTTGGTTCCACAACAGTGTGAGCAGTGTTTACATGGAATGGACCGGATCCTCTGGCCCTACTGAACCGATCATTGACTGGAAATTGTTATGTTCGCCTACTTGGAGACCATGTCCTTCTATTCATGGAGTTATGTTCCCAAAAGAAGATTAAGTTTTGGTGGTTGACAAGGCGCCTTGTTACTGGACGACAATTGACCGTCTCTGGCTTGAAGAACATTCTGGACAATTCGATGGAATAATTTGGCTAATCGGATCACCCGATACGGAACGTAACTGAGAGGTAGATTTCTGCATAAAATCATGCAATTATGGACGGCTATGGAGGCAGAATTTCTCAATGTTTCTGCTGGGGACTCCCCACGATTTTTGAATCCATGCCATGTAGGGATCGTGCACTACGGTGGGCAAAATGAGGTACCTCTGTGGTATTATTATAAAGATATTACGAGCCTGATGCTCTACTGCTGGTTCCTAAAAGTGTTATACAAGGGTGCAAGTGATATTTGTTTGCTGTGTGCTGCTTAATGGATTCCTTAATGAAAAAGAGAACATACCACTATCCACCTTCAACTGAAACATACATGCGAAAATCCGCTGTATCTGCCTATAGATGTTCATCCAAATTCACAAAACGTGTCGTGAATAGTAATGAAGATGAAAGAATCCCAATGGTTTTAAATATTTTGCGTGGAAAGACGTGTTTACCTAAGTGCTTTAACTTCGAGTCTCTCATTATGAGACATTTTCAAAGAAGCAAATCTAATTGCATTATGCTTTAAATCATTATTTCATAAGATCATTAGTTCCCAAAACTGCAAGTTTCGAAAATCCCACCATACGCATCTGTTAACATTAACGCTCGTGTGTGAAAAATGGGCAGTCCGGTGCTATCGCCAGACTGTCATTAAACATAAAAATTCAATTACGATCGACCTGTCGGTTGCAGATGAACATGCAGATATTGTTCAAATTAAGGATATGTTTGTTTTCTTTACGTGCTATTGTAGTCCATACTCATAATCACAGAAACCTTTCACCCAGTTGGTCTACACAAAATTTTTCGCGTTTACTGTGTGATAAAAAATATGGGTCACACCTTCAGTATGTTATTGCTACTAGTCACACAGTGGATAAAATCTGTATCTCCCTTTTCGTTTCGTGGCTACAAGCCTCCACGCAAGACGATTTGTACTGTTATACTTTTTCATGTAGTGATGGGTCCATTTTTCTGTTCACTATAAGTAACGAGCATGATATGTACAGAAACTTGTATTTACTGTTCGTTGACTAATACATTATGCACTTTTTTACCATTTCCATGTGTTTCACATTCGTTTGTCATCCTATAGTCAGATAGCTGCCAAATAATTCTCCCTTATGGTTGGAGTCAGCTCCCCGTCTCTCACCTGTTGAATCTTTGAATGAATTTCTGCTGGAGACAGACCATCCAAAACAACGCATATGAAGGAACTAAAACAGTATAACTATCTTGAAAACAGTTCAACGTGTCTAATTATCATATCGGGTTAACACTGTTATATAACACAGGGCAACATACACCATCAACGCGTAAAAAATATTTTAATACTATAAAAAGTACAACTGGTTTAGGCTACGAAATCCCGCTTGTGTACGTCTATCTGCGTTACACGAATGTGAAAGCCTGTGCATTTCACGGGCTACTAAAGCCACATCACTCTTCACACGAAATGATACGTACTGAAGTTGACAATAACGAATTAAACAGGTTTTATCTGAAACAGAGATGATGTAACACACCGTGGTGAAAGATTTCCACCGATGTCTCATAATTTTATTTCTCATTTCAAAGCGCACGTCATTTCCGTTTAAAAGTCATCGTTTTCTTTTAACATTCAAGCCACCTGTTGCAGGAAATTTGGAGGCCAGTATAAAAGAGAGCGCATCAAGAACTCACTTGGTTGATACCAAGATTATCTGAGAGATGGAGCTGGCGTCTTCGCTACAAGGGCGACCTCTACTATCAGCCTTAGGCTCGCTCGCCAGCAACCTAACGTCTCATTTGTCCATGACATCACAGAGCCAGCAATTTGTTTTATTTTCGATCTGTCTACAGACATGGATTTATTCTCTTTTTTGCTAAGTATTTTTGGTAAGTACCATTACTCAATGAATAATTTCTTTCTACTACTCCAATCTTGACTTGAGCTTCCGAATTATTGGTTGATGTACACAGTCTATGAAATGTATTGAGTGGATTCCTCAGACTTCTTTTGCTTATATCAGCTTCTCAAACCAATTTTGGTATGTAATGAATGTATTGGGTTGCAGTGAAGGTGATTTACTATCGAAATTATTTTGAAACTTTAGTGACAGGATCAGTCATAGCAGGCTCAGATTAAATCATCTAAAAATATAAAACTGAGACAACTTATTTAAGAGCTATGCATATGATCAACTCGTTGATAGCTTAAACAAATATTTTTCGTCGTTTTAATGTAGCTGAATGGTCATAATTAAATGCAGTCAACTCACATACAGGATAGGACAGTTTATGGTCCCCTATTATGAAAAATGATCTTATTTACAGTTCATATTCAATGCTACAGTAATTATGTGTCAAATTGTTAGGAAAGTGAAAAAGTTACCCGATTCTAATTTTGTGTGGTTGCTTCTTTCTATTTCAGTTTTTACAACTGTACTTAAGGAACCTACCACAATTCCTGGGAATTTCACAACCGTCGTTCCTGGATATGAGCTGCCTGATCGTCAATATGAGTGAGTACTACATAGCATGTTCTTACCCTTTATGGTTGTTCTAGTAGCTGCATACGAATGTTACTCAGTTTTGGACAGGAATGAATGGACGTTGACGAATCCTCAAGTGTACACAATAGATTCTTAGCAAAGACCTCTCTAAGGGCAGAGAAATAGCTGTATATTTATGAGGTGTAATAACCATGTAGGTTGTAGTCATTTTATTTTATTTATGAATTGGCATTTGTCTAATAAGCAATACCAGCTAGGAAGTTAAAACCTCCTTTTACATATTAATCAGTGCTTAATGTTACAATTTTTTATAATTTAATAACACCAGATATGAGTTATGTTTACTACTGTACATGAAGTCAACACAATTATTTAGTTATATTGTGTGCTAGGACAATTATATCTCACGAATATCACTTCTGTTTATTACTCATTTTATCTACCTAATGTCAAAATGAATTCCACATCAAATTAAGGTTAATGGTTACAGATGAACTATTTCTTAAAAGATACAAAACTGATAGCTGTGTACATACTACATATAACAAAAACTCTGTAAAGCTAAGCATAGGCATACGCTTCACTTCCTGCCATCTTAATTGACAAGCTGGTATGGGTGGTCCAATATATGGGATACGCATTACAAGAGTTTCTCATGGTTTTGTGCACTGATTGTAACATATACCTCTTTATACTCTCAAACAGACAATGCTACTAGGTTTGACAGTCATGAGGGTGATATATAGTTGTATCTGGATCTATGACAATACTCTTATGTCTACATTGTTCAACATTACATAGAACTATCAAAGTTTTCTACTACTGTAGGATCATTTTACAGCTATATTCCATTTTATATAGAATGTTCCAGTACCATTCTATAAGTAAATTCAATACCTAATTAATAAATTCCCTTGGCTGATTTTAAAATTATCATTATGACAACAAGTATTTATTTAATATATTTTAGTAGCTATAATGATGTTTATCTTCTCTGGCACTGAAGTTAGCTAATTTCGCTCAAACATTACTAATAATTTTACTTTTCTGGATTTCAGGAATGTTGCAGTCTTCAGCCAAGTATCGAAAGCATCACTGACAGTAGATAATTTCGCAGTATCTGCTGACATGGGGGACTTCACTGAATATTATGATGAACTTGATTTGACTAAGGAGACTACTGTTATTCAGGCCACAAACACACTGGGATCTGAAGTGGAAACTGTGGAGCATATCCAAATGTATGCCACAGACACATTTGTTGCTGGAATGCGACACCTCAAACAAGGTTATGATGACTACAATGTGACAACAGAACAAGCTGAACTGAGCACACTTACCCCTCAATAAGAGCGCAATACAACAGTAGGGAATGACACATCAGTATTACAGATGGAAAACATGCCCTTGTGTGTAGCTACCACAGTTCTCCAATTAACCACAATCATGATAATATTACTCGGTGCTTCTCTAATCAGAGCATCCATCTGGAGAATGTCAAGCAACTATTTTAGAGTCCTCTCAATTGAGTATACTATTAAATACACAATGTAGTACAGTAATGGAGAATTCCTTACTGTAGAATATCATGGTACAGTTACTGTTTAGAATGCTTAAAATTCCCCCTCCACACACTTATCCATCACACACCCAGAAACAAACCTCTAATCTCCTCTGCTCCACCACACAAAGTTTTTGATCCCTTCTCTCCTTTTACCCTTCTGCCCCTAAGCTTACTCTCTAAGTGATCCATTACTGCATATGTCAACACGCACACATGACTCCCCCCCCCCCCACACACACACAAGAATATACGAAACTCTAAAATCCTCTTTAGTCAACAACAGTTTCATTGTGGATAGAGTTATATTTAATTTCTTTGACCCTTGAATCACAGAGAACAATTGTACATCTGAAATCTGCATTCTGCTAGCTAAATTAGGTGTATGTGAAGTGAATTATGTGAAGGGTGTCATTTTCTGGTGGTATCACATGAGCTCCTAGTATTCTGAGTAGACAATGTTACCACCTGCACTTTTGTAAATTACCCTTGTCCAGTTCATGAAAACGGAGAATATAGGTAAACTAACAATTTCAGGTGAATATGAGATTGTTGCACAACGTGTTTCACAAAGCAAATGACTGTTTGACAAAAGTGCTTAATATACAGTTTTGTCAATGTTATCACTTTTACTTTTATGTTGAATGTAAGCAACTTTTATGTAGTTACAGTTGTAAAATTCAGTTTATTATATATATATATATATATATATATATATATATATATATATATATATATAAGTATTATAATGCAATATATTTTACTAATAGCTTTAGTGGAACATGATAATATTTTATGTATGTTTTTTAAAATGAAAGATAGTTTTACAAGAGCACTAAGCCGGGTTTGCTTTGATATTTAATGTACACAACATTTGGGGAATTACAGTTGTGAATCTGTAGTTGTTCTACATGAAAATAAATAGCTTTTGAATAATTTCTATTGACTTAAATTTCATTATCTGCCCTCCACATGCTGTTGTGATCTGACTGCAATTCTTATTAAATGTATTGCCATCCCTTATGCGTTTTAACAGAAGAGACATTATGGATGTAATGAAAATAGCATATGGCTGTCCTTAAATATTGAAATATAACATTGTTCTCCAATTATGTGTGTATTGGACATTACACATAGCTTAAAATTTGTTTATTAAATGGTGTTACTTACCAGCGATCAGTGAATTGAAATGGAGTGTTAGGGCATTGATGGAAGGAGTGAGGGAGAGTCTGTTGTCATTGTATAATGAGTATATCTAGGTAAATATTATACTGTATTAAACTTATGTCTTCGTGTAGATATTAATAAAGTCATCATAACTATCTACTTCCTCTAAATACACACTTGCTGAATAACTTTAATGAAGAAGTGGAACCATATAAACACCTGTCTAAGCACTGTCAGCAAAATAATAATTTAATCATCTATCCTGGAATGTAGATACATGCTGCCGATGTTTCATTTAATGCAATGGAAATGTTGCAAGTAACATCCACTTTATTGATTTACAGATATATTAATTTAATTATAAAATAATTCTCAGATTGAATTATTATATTTCTTTTACATCTGCTGTTATATATATTACAGTTTGATGTTAGTGATGACGATACTCCTTGAACTGTCTTTCTAAGGCTAAATTTTCTATTTCTCATTGGATGTCCAATCCTTTACCTGAAAGAGAAATGTTGAACTTCTGTAACTTCACTTAGAATTAATTTTATAGTAATAATAGCTAAGCAAAGAGATCACCCATTGTTTCAGGTGACCATTTCGTTGAGAGTCTCCCTTGAGGTAAATATCTTTCCTTCTCCTGTACAGTTATTAAGAGTTTCTCAATCAAACGGATTATTATTATGAATATATTTGTTCATTAATGTTGCTTCAAAAAATACATTCTGCTATGGACTAAACCATCGTGTTACTGAAATGTCACAGATTGCGAGGCCCCTCCCGCCAGAGTTTCGAGTCCTCCCTCTGGATTGGGTGTGTGTGTTGTTCATAGCATAAATTAGTTTAAGTAGTGCGTAATTCTCATAACCGATGACCTCAGCAGTTTGGTCCCTTAGAAATTCACATGCACTTGAATATTCTTTGTGGTATCTGTGGAAATTGAAAACATTATTATTCTAGTGCTACTAAATAAATGGAAAAAGACTATGACTATATTTCTCCCAGTTCTCCATTCAGAAGTAGTATTTGTCCGTGAAAAATGGAACAACGCCGTCAGGCGAGATAAGATCTACGGGTCGCAACACCATATTCCAGATAATTACCATGGTGAAATTTCAGGCTAATGCGCAATTCACATATATGATGTTTGTGCACCATAAGTAAAAGTCAAGCTCGCGAGTGTCATGCAGTTTTATACCAAGATGTGATACTTTGCGCGGGCGCGCCTGCAGCTTATCTGGCACCCCCCATCCACTTAACATGCCCCTCGGTTCTTGTGAGTCACATTTGATTTACTCGGTTTTGAAATTAAACGAAAACAAACTGACTGCGGCAGAGGAATCTGACTGATTAGGTATTATTTTGGCTCACATCATTTAGATTACTATTAAAACTTATTCTTATCCTGAGTGGTTAAAAGGTCCATGTATATTTATGTTTCTTGTGGTAACTCTATTTCTTGCATAGCAGACTAGTACGTAGATTCACGTTTGACATAGTCGTTCCTCACGATTTTTAAGCTGACAGAAGTGTCTAACTATGCGAAGATTCTTCACAAACAATCGAAAATTTTTTTGTGTCCCCGTGTGACTACCCCACATGTACGACTTGCGCCTGCGTTATTTTCTCACACTCCTTCTCTTAGCAAGTAATCGTCTTCCATACTTAACTTCCAGAACTCCACCGGCCTAATATCATCTGAAGTGCCCCCCTTATTTTAATTGAAATACAACGTAAATAGTGAATTCACGTCGACTTATGGGCGGCACGAAACGCTTCTCAATAAATTTAGATGAAGCCTCAGATTTATTACTGTTACTACCAAATTCAAGAATAAAGTAAAACAGCGAAAGGTACATCTATACACTACTGCGTAGTGTAGTTGGTGCATTACAAATTATTCACAAAATGCTGCCAGTAGGTTTTAACCATACGTGTGTTAATAGTTCTTAGCTCACAAGTATATCAAGTGAAAATATTTGTATTTGTTTCATGCATTAAGCTAATCTTGTCTTTTTTCTATTGCAGATCTGCAGATGGCCATTGAAGTGGGAAACCTGTTATAATTGTGTCATAAAAAAGTTACTTGCTTCAAAAATTAAAAGAATTTATAATAAGTCAATCTCCATCTCCTTAAATGAATGTAATTTTTCCTAAATATATGCCATGTTACACATGGAGCTCAACAAATCTTTTGTAAACAGGTAGTAGTCAGCAGTATTCAAGATTCATCAAGTCAATCAAAAAATTAAAAATTATTATACATATACTTTTCGATTTCATCCAGTTTAACGTGAAATGACTATTAGCAGTTCCAATAAAAACATCAACTCCTGCTTTTTCATTAACAATATTTGATTTGTAACTCTTTTACATCTTCATGAACAGTTTTCTTCAGAGTGTCTAAGTGCTTTTAATAGAGTAGTTTTAATGAAAAAACTGTTGTTCTGTAATACTAACTGAATGGAAAGGTTCAATAGTTTCAACGAGGCTTCTATATTCAGGGCTTGTTCTATTTCTTCATTTTCCTTTCTTAAATTGACAATGGGTGTTGTCAATGGGAATTGCTCAGGAACAGCATCAATTATCAAAATCTTATTTAATTTCCAGCCTTTTCTACATCCAGCTTCAGCTGTAGTTCTCAAGTGCTAACGGTCATAGCTGCAACCATACTTTACTTTTGGGTCTGGTACACTTCAAGTCGTGAAAGAACAGAGAGTAAGCCATTGTATCTTTTTGAAATAGTCCATTACTATTATTTCATTTTTCATATTGATGACCGAGGTATTCAGTTTTGATCTTAATATGAACAAGAAACAAATGGGACTTTCCTGGAACTCAATATGGTTCATTGATGAATTAAGCATTTTACTTACATCTGACATCATCATATTCCAGATATAGATTTCAAATGATTTTGCAGTATTTTTCGTGTCAAAAGTGACTGCAAAGTTCCCCGCTTAAAATTTAGATCAATTTGCAAACATATTCGAATCTAATATGTTTACTTTATCAAAATTACTTGAAAAGCGGAAATAATGTTTCTTTTTGACTGAGACGTCAACAGTACATACTTGGCAATTTAAAGAGCTGTATTAAATTTAATTTTCCATACCCATGTATTAGTTTCTGGCGTAATACTTTTAATCACACTCTTCTGGTCAAATTCTATAGTCGGACTAAAGTCATTGTCTGAAGTAGCATAATGTAAAATTCTGTCCTGTTCAGAAAACGTAACGTGCAGGTTTTCCCGATACATTTTGTCCAGTTCAATTTTTACTTGATATATGCACTATCTGTGACAATGACCTGAACATTTTGTCTATCTGCTGGTTAGAGTTAAACTCACGGTGCTCCGAATGGTGCAGTGCAAGCTGTTTACATCGCATGACGCTGAAACCTTGTGGGTATCTTCATTTATCAGAGAGTTCATGGAGAATGTTAAAATAAGATATAGTTCTCATTTCTGACACCAGGTAAAATAAAGCGCTGCAAGCAGTCATAATGTGATAATGGAGCAAGGAAAGGGGAGCAATAATGAAACACATGAAAACGATGGTTCTGTTATGTTTATTAGAATACGGTCAACAGTTACATATGTGTTCAGCGTGGTCTCCCGACTCAATAACATAGTGCATCAGTGACACAGTATGGTCGACAGCCACTCGCAGCATATCCGGTATAATCCGCACTATATGTCGCTGTAAACTACTTTTCAGATCAGGAAGAGCTTGCATACGTCCACAATAGAAACGATCTTTAAGGTATCCCCACAACCAGAAACCACATGGATTTTGCCAAGGGAATGCGGAAGGGCACTCATCTTGAAATTGCCAAGAGATGATGAGGGCGTCATCCTAGGTTTCTCGAACAAAAACTTCTCGCTTAACAAGCGACATGTGGTGTCGTACCATCTTTCATGACAACAGGTGTGTAGACAGAGATGCAGTCTCGCAGTCATGGAACCATGTGTTGCCCGAAGAGGTCCCTATAACATGTAGCTATTACTGTACACCTAACAATGGCACAAGATAGCATTACCTTGAAGGAAAAATGGACTGATAATGAAAGAGCATGTGAAACCACGCCACATGCACATAAACTGAGAGCAATGGACGATCCTGCACAACATGTGACGGAGTAGAGCCCCGTCTGTGACAGTTCTGTGCGTTCACGACACTGTGCGGAATAAAATGTGTCTCGTCTGTCCAAGAATACTCCCCGACCACATATCATCCATTTCCAAATGTGTAAAAAGGCGAAGGACAAAGTGACGGATGTGTAGCCTATCTTGGGACTTCATTTGGTGTATGTTGTGGAACTTGAAGGGGTAGCAGTGTAAAAGGCACCACAAAATCCTTAGAACTGTTAACCAGTGAAAATACATTTCTAGTGACGCAGCTCGAGCACTGGCCTCACAGTTTGAGGAGTGTACCGCACGCTGGGCCATAGCTACAGCCAACTTCATCAAGAAGTCCAATGGAAATGAGCCTCCTCCATTTTCCTGCTGCACACCCAAATTCATATTTTCTCTTGATCATATACATTAGCCCATTTATTGACATAGTGCTACTACACAGCTGTTTCTGTCAGCGATATCACCACAGTGCATTGCTGCTATTACTGCCATTCTGATAAAACAACCTTAGCAGCAGTGCTCGACCTTTTGTTTATAAAGACATTGCGTTTCATACGGAAATCTTAACCCTCTTAAACCTTTACAACATCAGTCACTTCAAAACAGAAATCAACTCGCGTCATGAAGCGAATAACAGCATACTGGCGTAAAAGCAAGAAACATTAGACATCCTGCCTGCTTACAGCGAAATAATTTCACCTTGTAGCAGAAGGTGAAACTACACGTATTATTTTTCTCAGCATACTCCGCGATCCCCCACATGATGTTTCAGTTCCCTGTAATGTATACAGGGCCCACTGCAGCATTCGGAACACCGTAAGCTTAATCATAAACACCAGGTATTAAGCAGCAGTTAGAGTTCATTGTGCGCATTTAATATTAACCGTTTTGTATTCCTATTCAAAGCCCACACACATTTAAATTCGAATAAAAAATTAAGAGGTTGATAGACATTTTTTAAGGAGGTGTAAATGGTGCATAGCCCTTTCGTTAACATAATAATTCCATGACGATGCACTTGATCAGCTACTTGATTATTGAGACGTTATTGAATGTCTGAACACAGGTCACTTTCATAGTGTATCGTTAAATCAGTATCAGTAGGTTTCCTCTTTCGAGCTGCGTTAACTAGAAGTTCGTTAATATCCATTTGATCCTCAACAGGGAAGTAACTACATTTTGTGTAACTTCTGATACAAAGAATCACAGAGAAAAAGCCTGTTCAATATATTTGCACGAATGATACTAGAGACAAGCAACAAAGACGTAGAAAAGTACTTTTTCTCTCACATTCTGCCTTGTTTATCTCTTATTTCTTCATCTTGATCACACTGTTAGAAGTTAAAAGATTCAAATGAGGGATGGCACAAGATGCATCAATGTCGTAGCACTTACTGTCACAGTGATAACAATACTTGTCAGTAGTGATTAGGTAAAAGGCTTTCACTTTCGTATTTGTCTTCTTTTCTTCATGTTGCGCTTTATATTGTTTTGTCGCGGCGGGTTTATTTTAATAATAGCACATGGCACAGTTCAGAGCCTAAAACTGCTCAAGATTCCTGATCTGAAACGTATTGACCTAACAATTCAAATAGTACAGTTACTTGCTCGCCTAAAAGTGGTAATTTTTAGTACTGCACTTGCCACATGGATTTCGAATATGATAGGGGGCGCACAAAGCACGTTAGAGTGGAACGAAAGAAGCATTTAAAATATTTGACATCAGGTGAAAGCTCACGTCTAAAGCAGTTGTCGCAGGTGTCGTTGGCGTGTACGAAGAGATCCGACGATCCGAGGCTCAGCGCCGTTGACACACTGTCCGAGATGGTTAACGTGATTTTGCACTCTCAGCACTCTCCAGTGGCAATTCTCCGCTTCATTTCGCTTGCAGACCATGCAGTTTGTTTACGACAATGGATGCCCATAGACTTCCTACGTTAGTCCTATCAAAAGGCACATTTCCTATCTTGACTAGTTGCGTTGTATTGCCTGTGGTGTACATAAACAAATTTTCAGTATTCACAATTGTGTATTGAGACAAAAATGAAAGATACACGTCCACACAGTAAGGTGATCCGCTTATAAAAGTTCACCAAACTTAACAAACTCACTCCTTGTAGAGAGTAACATTATGTTTACGTAACATCAGATATTGCAGAAATGGTTTCCATTAGTTTCATAGGAAACTCCAACAACCCTTTAGAAAATGCGGAGATTGACAAGTATGTGCAATAGCACACGAATCCACTATCTATTCACCTTTTGTTACATAACATGGCACCTCAACGAACTATGCTTTGGTAGAACTCAGCCTCTACTGACGCTTTGTTGTTATAACAGGCTTCTAAAGGCTTTAAACACAGAAACTTCGTTGACAGTTAGTTATAACAAATCCTCACAAGAACGACAGATTTCCTCGAATCTTCTTCTGCGCTGCCTGAAAATGGTTTTCTCTCATAACACGTGAGTTATAATGTAAAAATTAAAAAAAATAAAACTTTCCCATCAGCTGTGTGACGTTTCCCGTCGTTTTACTACAACAAATTGTAACAAGAAGGATTTACCCGTTTTCTCGAGACATACAGGGTACTGGTGCTTCGATAGAGTATATATTCATAGGATCCATTGTATAAAAAAAAATTCATCGAACATTGAGATCTGCTGCATACGACAAATACATAATGGCAACTTGCTTTCTCCATGTTCTACCTTACGTGGCACGTTGCCGAAATAGCGCAGAATTTGTTTTGACTTCACGTGAAGAAACTAATCCTTAACGATAAATAGGAAGTGTCATCATAAAACTCGTAGAGCGCCACGTCGTCCTATGTGGCGATGGCTCAAGGCGAGGTTCAGACAGTGGCGATACAATACGCGATGCGACTTGCGATTCGAAGCAGAAGCAATCTGCGTTGCGGAGCGCACAGAGACACTGCTGAAATGATTTAACTGGTTAATATTAACGACATCGTTATGACACCGACATGTAACGCTGTCGAATCGCCCGGTACAAAATGGACTACCGGTCGCTCCATATACGAGACACGGCGAGAGACATTTCATGTCATCCGGTGTGCCTAATATGAATCGTTTATCTAGATAAGGCAAATCCAAATTCGATTCTGTACTTAGCTTCTCAGCATAACTCTTACATTACGCCTAAGAAATTTAAAAGCGCAGATTTAGGTTTCGTGTGTGCTCCTCTTTGCTGTCTTTCTCATTTGATCTTGAGGAAAACAGTCGATAAAAATTTATTTTTTCAAAATATTATAGTATCACACCACAAACAGGTTTTTCGTTGATTATTTGCCACAGTTACTGCGATAATTTGCAAATATGTGAACTACCACTCATATTATGAAAAGTTTGCTATGAAAAATGTGGTCCCTAGCCAGTTACGTTTCATGTGTTTCAGGTCATAGATTTCTGCATACAGAATGGAGCTATCATATCCAAATAGTTTTTAAAAGTGGAGGAAGATATATAAGATATATACCTCTTCCCATTCTCCAGAAAATACGTGAGGTACTTTGGAGGTTGCCCGAGACGGAGTCGGCAGCTATGCCCCACATGCGATGCTACTATCGCCTGTTATGCCCTCCTATGTGACGTGTAGAACTGCCTCGTGCTTCTGCTTTTTATAGCTGCCGATACATTCCGAAGGTGGATATCCTAAATATACTAACATGAAAAGACACAGGGAGTCATCAGCTGATGAGATGTGAGAACTAGATTCCTTTCACCTGTGAATGAGCAGCTGAATGTAGCCGAGTAGTACTCATCGGATATCTTTATCATCAAGGACTTCTTCGATGTGTTCAAACGCATTGTTTACCCCTGCTCAGAGGCCTCCACCCACTGCTACTCCACTGATGGCAACTAATCTCACTTCTAATTCAGGTATGTTGCTTCTGAACAGTCTTCAAGCTGACTCCTGTATTTCTTGGCGAAACTGTACCGTTGCAGAAGTACTGTCCTCGCTTCATTAATTTCTAGAAATGTTTGGAACCATACCACTTGAACAAAGTGGTCTTACTAACAACAAGATTTTCAGAGTGGCATTTTAACTATACCGAAACACTTGCATTGGATTGCTTTATTACAATGAGATTTTCTCACCAGGAGACGTTTCAAAGAATGTTTGCTGCTTTCTCAAAGTAGCTGATCCCATTTTCTCCAAAAAGGGGAAGCGATCTGGGCTCATTCTGTAAAATCCGAGGAATTTCCGCTTGTGATGGGAGAGCTCATTAGAAAGCAAATTACGTCTGATATTTATAACATGGTATGGGAACATCCAGTAATTCATTGTTTTGCTTCTTGAGCTGTAAGTAATGCACATCCACAATAACATCACTCTTTATATGAGCTAATGATTGCAGCTGATAATGAAACAGAAACGCGATTCGAGCTGTCTTGTAGCTTCTTGTACGTGGAGTCGCACTGCGTGTCATATCACATACTGTTTAGCACAGTGGGAACATGAGAGTCGCACCCATAAAAATTGTATCTCACAAACTCCATTGCCATCTGTTGTAATTAGGAGAGCAACAGGGTTTCTACTCCCCTTTTGATATAAAATTTATATGGAAATAAATTAAATTGTGTCATTCGATTGATTTATGACTACCTGGGTATAGTTCGTCTTTGCGAGAATGCTACCCACCTATCCCCCTCCACCTCACTCCCCTCTCGAACCCTCCAACGTTCCCCCTCCCTGTCACCGGAGTTACTCAAACACCCCTCTCACAATCTATTAATTTGGTTGGTTAATTAAGTAAATCGTTAAATTAATTAACACCTCCGCCGCTGGTAAATCCGCCAGCCCTCCGCTTACACTCCCGATCGAGAAAATCTCGGGTAAAAGACACAATATGTGCTGCTGAGAAAAGATTATGTGACAGGTAATTCTAATCTGTGTCAGTTACATAGCAAAGCTTATACTGCTTATTGATAAAATTCAGTTCGCTAAGTTTTATCCCTGTTTTATTTGGAGGGAAAAGCGAAATATTCTCTGCTGTTTAAGAAGTTGCCGGTCATGTAAAATACATAGCAAAGATCTAATTGAAAAAATCGCTTTTTTCCGTTCGTGCAAGCAATACCATCACGAAATCGTCATCATCATAATTCACCATATGTAGTTACAGTGTTAAAAATCGTTCGATCCCGTCTTCGTACAGACCGTAGGGCAGACGTGCACTCCGTTTCCTGTATTCCCGCGCCCGCAGGTCGGGATAGACGCCGTACTACACCCGCTTGTGCCCACGACAGCTGTCGGCTACTGCACCGTCATCTGCTTCTTGTATTACACAGGTAGGGAAAGAGGCGCTCAGACAAGAAGTCGCGCTAATCTCCGAACAAAACGCCAGGTGATGGCAGTCGGTTGCGTCGGAATTCAGCATGTAAGAGGTAATAGGAAGCACTAGCTTTCCGCTGCCACAAACATCAGACGTGATGTCCTGCTCTGATTACAGTACGACAGATTGGCAGTGTAAATAACATATTACGAAAGAAATGTCTGCTTCCCATAGTGCCCAGAAACCTTGTCCCCAGGCCAGCGAACAACTAGCAAGCGCTTCTAGCCTGTCAAGCATCATCGATTGGATATGATTATTGATGATCACATCAGATAGAGTGATATGGTCCATCCACATGTGTATAGAGAGACAAAAGCAAATGAAGCAATAACATTTCAAGAATACACGCCATATATGAGGGATCGTTTATGCAGAGATGTTTGAGAACACAAGAAAACTCCTCCATGCACTGCCTGTAACCTCCACGGACTGAAGGCAGCCACACGCACTGAGAAATACTTCAATCACTATTTACCCAAATAGGCAGCGCCTTGAGCATCGCCAACTGGACAGTTCAACGACCGCAGAGCAGAATTTTGCGTCATTTTCATATCTGAGACCAGGGAAACCACCTCCACTATCTCTAAAACGCTTATATCCTGGTTGTTCGTGTGTGAACCAACTTGTCCAACCCTGTCGAGCAAGGTATACCTGAATTCTGCCGTCAGACTGTTTCACGCCAAATTAGTGGCACAGCTTGAGTCTACATGAACCCTACCCTCACCAACCCCAGTCTCATTGAAATATAGTTCGCTGTAGTCTTAGGTCATCTTCTGGTTCATGTGTGCTTCCAGTTTTTAGTTGTAAAAATGAAGTGTGTCAGCAGCATCGGCGGCAATACCTGCGGCGAGAATCATCTGAGGCAATGGGAATTATCTGGTAAGTTAATATTCGTAACAGGAGCTGTGGCTTTTTCTTCCACTAACAATTTCGTAGTATTAAGCACATTTCGTCTTATTGTTTCATCATACATCCAGATAATTTGGGATGAAATAAATGCTGAGATGCACCAGTGGCAAGAACAGCATCCTAAGTGGTAAATGCTGCTGTTATTTAGTGATCAGTCAGTGAGTTCTTGCTGCTGTACATGATTTCGAAAATCAAAAACGATAACTGTAGCTTTTTCACTAAGAATTTCGCAGTATTGAATACATATCGTCTTATTGTTTCAGTACATGTTCAGCATGTAATCGGTGAGCTGGTTGCTGAAAGCCAGCAACAGCAGCAGTATCAGCACTATAATTAGTGTACATATATTTCTGTTCTTCCTAGTATTGTGTATAGGTAATACAAGAAATTCATCGTATATGTAATATCGTGCCTATTCGCTGTTGTTAAAGACGATTTTCTGGTAGAAGAAGATGAACACGGAGATATATGTGTCGAGGATATCCTGTAAATAAATACTCTGAAATTTTTTTTACAAATAATTCTTTGTGTATGTCTACGTTATCATTATTAAACAAAAATAATATGTGGTTTTACGTAATATCATTGAGATGAACATATAGCTCTTCCCCAATTCAGGCTAGGACGAAATGCCACAATGGGTGGAGGAGACTGAGGAAGACCATCATCAGTATGAGGAGATGCTGGATGACATGAGACAGATGCAAAGGAGCCACAGCAACATAGATAACATATACTTACTCTGCTTAAATATAATCTGTATTCTTTCTTTCCTTGCAGCAGTAACAGCAGCTTGCGATGTATGGCACGTCATACTTAACTGTGTTCGTTACTCTCTCTCTCTCTCTACAACACCACCATTCAAGCAATACGCCGAGGCGCGGGTACTGGGGGTAATAAAGTGGGGCCCGGTGTGGCATGCCTCGCCAGCAACGGCTGCTCACACTGTCCCGATACGGCAGAATCTTACCCTCCTCCTCCACGAAGTTGTCCTTTCCGATCCCACAAGGTATCACACATACTGCTCAACAACTCGCCACAAGCAGCATTTTCATTTAGTTGTAGTAGTAGTAGTAGTAGTGATGGAGGTGATCCTGGGGCAACTGACAGTTCCCTCTCCCAACCTCTTAGCGAAGGACACCAGGTCAGTGACACCATACCGCAGTTAGAATACTCTTTGATTGTGGATGCCTTTGAGGAGCACGTCTCATTCACTAGAATCGAGCAGCGGGCAGGAGGGTACCGCAATACTGATGGGGTTCTAAGAGCGTGCCTTCCCATTGTAGAAACAGAGCACCTCAAGGTTTGTAATGACACACTGTATTCCGCCATTAAATGCAATGCATTGCTGTACATCGAACTGCCGCACCTCCCCAGAGTTGCCTCTGGCACTGAAAAGGTAAGTCTTCGTTATCTTATTGGCGACAATGGTGTGATAACCTTGAGCACATCCACACTGGACTCGCATTCGGGAGGACGACGGTTCAATCCCGTCTCCAGCCATCCTGATTTAGGTTTTCCGTGATTTCCCTAAGTCGTTTCAGGCAGATGCCGGGATGGTTCCTTTGAAAGGGCACGGCCGATTTCCTTCCCCATCCTTCCCTAACCCGAGCTTGCGCTCCGTCCCTAATGACCTCGTTGTCGACGGGACGTTAAAAACCAGTAACCTAACCTTGAGCCATCAATCGCCGTGTGTTATCGTGAGTCTACCTTGAGAGCTATGCTGGCCCGATATCCCAAGATGGAATAAGGAGATAAGCTAAAGCACTCAGGCAAATACATCACCTGGACATCCACGCACATGTCTATGATCCAATAAATGGCATGTCCAGCTTCTTAAGGAAACAGAAGAGTCCGCAGCTCGTGGTCGTGAGGTAGCGTTCTCGCTGCCCGCGCCCGTGATCCCGGGTTCGATTCCCGGCGGGGTCAGGGATATTCTCTGCCTCGTGATGACTGGGTGTTGAGTG
The DNA here is from genome assembly GCF_023864345.2 of Schistocerca serialis cubense. Lineage (NCBI taxonomy): Eukaryota > Metazoa > Arthropoda > Insecta > Orthoptera > Acrididae > Schistocerca > Schistocerca serialis. Next base: position 475,762,855 of record NC_064640.1, read on the forward strand.
ATGTCCTTAGGTTAGTTAGGTTTAAGTAGTTCTAAGATCTAGGGTACTGATGACCATAGATGTTAAGTCCCATAGTGCTCAGAGCCATTTTTTAAACAAAAGACAAGAAATCCTGTATTAATGTCGAAAATAAAAGCGATCAGGCTTATTTGCATGGTCAGTTCTGGCTTGCAAAAGACATTACACTTACTGAGTTCTTCATGAGCGTCGTGCATTCCAGACCCTAAAAATACTACAACATCTCCAGGGTGTATAACTTTGACGGCATCGAGTTCCCCGTTAAGCTCCAGAGCTTACCTACATTTCAGGCATGTTTATGGCCTGGATAAACTCATGTCCGATGAGCAGAACAAGCATATGGTAGTCGGTCCGCTCCATTTCTCAAAATTTGACAGTGAGCATAAGATGCATGTAAATATCCTCTTATTCTCAGATGAGAAAAATGAGGGGAAAGGCATTTATCATTGTGTTTGGACCAAAAACATGTCCCAACACCTTTCCTATCAACTTAGTAACCGCAAGTGTTAAAAGCGAGTTTGCTTAAAGTGTCTGAACTATTTTTCCTCAAACAAATAATCAGCAAAGCATCAAGTAGACCGAACTTCCTGGCACACGGTACGTATTATTGCCGGCCAGTGTGGCCGAGTGGTTCTTGGTGCTGCAGTTTGGAACCGCTAGACCGCTACAGTCGCAGGTTCGAATCCTGCCTCTGGCATGGATGTGTGTGATGATCTTCGGTTACTTAGGTTTTAGTAGTTCTAACTTCTAGGGGACTGATGGCTTCAGATATTAAGTCATATAGTGCTCTGAGCCATTTTTTATATATTATTATGCCTGCTAAGAAAAACACATTCATGAATTTTCAAAATGCTCACCATCAGTAGCGATGCGCTTCTTCCCACTGTGAAGGTGACCCTACAGTCTCACACACTATATTTTCAGAAAAACACATACCACATGAGGCAAGGTACCAAATTTTATCGTTCTATTATTCAGCTCTTAACCGTTACAAATCTAATGTCGGGGTTAACACTGCAGTTTGGCTTCTAACTCAGGTTGAAAAACTCTCCTGGGTGGTTAATAAGCTTTACAGCTGCAACATTCCCATGACATAACCGAAGAAGAGTGAAGATTTAAATAATAACGCGGTTGTCTGTCATATATATGGGCTGACGTTAGATTGAAAAGCGGGAACTCCTCATAGGGACCACTGTTATTTTAGTGGGAAGTTGCGTAGCGCAGCTCACAATACGTGTAATTTGAAAAATCAATTACCCAGACACATTCCCCATTTTCTTCCATAATTTAAGCAGGTATGACGCTCGCTTTCTTGTTGACCACTTTGTAGATTTCGGTATGGAGAAAGATCAGATCGATTTCCTACATGAGAGCATTGAGACACATGTTTCGTTCTATAAACGAATTACGCCAAGAATTACGCTCCGCTTCATTATCTCGCTCCGTTTTTTGCAGGCACCACTCCAGACACCCGTTGAAACTCTGCCTCGGGAAGATATGCTGTATTTCCCGATGAAGAAAAGTTTAAAATTGCCAATTGGAAGGGGTTTTATCAACAACAAAAAAATGGTTCTTCAGCAACCTTACAGGCGATGCCATTAGGGATACAGAGTACGAGTTTGCCGTAAGTGTCTCCATTTTAAGAGCTGGCAGACGTTTTCCACAAATTCCGGAGTCTAAGCATACCACACATTATCTGGATCCCGCCTTTTATAAGACGGCACCTTGGTTGTCTTGGAACGCAATGTTCAAGAAAGCGAAGTGCAGAATTGAAATATTGACTGATGCTAACATGCTTCTTTTTTCCCAGATAGGGATCCACGGGGGATTTTACTAACGTGTCCACAGGGACGCCATGGGAAATAATCCACGGATGGGTGACAGGTTCAACACATCCCTTTATTCGAGATACATCACGTATTTGGATGTAAATAACTTATACAGGCACACCATGCAACTATCATTTCAGATTTGGAAGTTTCGATGGATATCGGATGTGGAATATCAGGGATTAGGCGGAAATACTCATGGGTGGTATGACGACTTATTAGATGTGTGGTGTGTGACGGTGGCAGACGTCACGTACCCTACGAGGCTGCATGATGCGCTTGCCGATTTGCCGCTGTGTCCAGAGCAACTAGTTTCGTAAAGAGGCTACACAGCAAGACTGATGACAGCGCTGGGGAATAAGCGGAGATTAATTATTCACTATCCTAATCTCCAGCAGTGCCTCATCTAGGTGATGAAGCTGGTTAGAATCACTTGAGGTATCTCCTTCAAACTGTCCTCCTGGTTGAAGGACTATATTGATTTGAATGCGACACTGAGAGCTTACGTGAGGTTTCACTTTGAGGAAGATTTTTATAAGTTAATTAATAAATTAATTTTCAGCAAAACAATGCAGAATTTGAGGAAACTACGTGAAATTTTGATTAGAAATGAATGTAATGAACGCTGTGGCGTAAGAAAATGGATTGTCAGACACAGCAACACTACTTATACACTTCATCTGAGTCGATGGAGAACAGGACACCGGCAGAATACCCGATCTTGAATAGCCGCAAACTTGAAGATTCGACGCGGCCATGAGATCTTCTCCTCTTTCACGAAGATGATAGCATCCGTGTGGTCGAATAACCCAAGCGATCTCACCATATCTTCATAGGGTATCCCAGGATCATGCCAGTGAATTCCTTGGTAGAAATGTGATAACCACTTCGGATTCTTCTGTGTTTTAGCACAATTATCATCTTTGAGAGACATCGGTAATACAATGGCTGCTGAGGATATCTTCTGTGTACACAACGAGTGCAAAATCGTAAAGAAAAACTATCTACACTCATCATAATATAATCCCTGAGCATCTGCAGTGATGTGGGCCGACATTTGCTGATGGGTTGATTTACCCTTAGAATCTTGTATTCCGCATCAACAGATGGAGAACCTGTGCTGTCAGATGTAAGGCTGAGTGTTGTGATGCCATTACATTCGTATCATAATAATTGACATTGCTGCTGGGATAGCTGAATGGATACGACCCGAAAGACGATACATAGAAAAAGAATACTTCCAGTATGAGGGAGTCCGGGCTCATTTATGTACTTCTGTGAAGAATCTTCTAGGAGACACCATAGGGAATTAATGGATAATATGACGTGGCTCTGTGGTCTGGCCTCCCAGGTAACCTGACCTCACCTATCTGAATGTGTTACCTGGGGGCATATGAAGAAGCTCATGTATGAATACATTGTGGAAACAGAAGAAGACGTCGTAGACAGAGCTGCCGTCGTTGCTGGTAGCACTGCGGATGTGCCAGGAATCTTCGAACGAAAACGACAGTCAATAGTCTGGCAAAGTACAGCGTGCATACAGGTAACTGGTCGCGCATTTGAACTGTTTCGGAACACCCTGTATATAGCCTCCGTTCTGACAGCAGGTGACCGTGAAACTGAACGATCGCTACTAGAACGCCAGCTCCCCAGCTTCTGTCCTCAAAAAGCACCAGTTCTGTGTACTGAATTATTAATAAATTCTCCAATTACAATCATGTTGCTTCTATAACCTCCCTGTTACATATATACACAGTCATAGTAAAAACAGTGTTGGTACATGTATATCACCATTAGAGGTACCAGAACGATTTTCGCTTACATCTTTCGACACGTTCCTTTCTCTGCAACACCCTTTACCTCAAATTCATACATTTACTTCTCTCCATGATCTCTGAAAATTTTTAACAGCATCACGGAAACATCGTCGATATGGAGTTGTTGTGGTGTCACCGCCAGACACCACACTTGCTAGGTGGTAGCTTAAATCGGCCGCGGTCCATTTAGTACATGTCGGACCCGCGTGTCGCCACTGTGTGATCGCAGACCGAGCGCCACCACAAGGCAGGTCTCAAGTTACGGAATAGCACTCGCCCCCAGTTGTACGACGACTTTGCTAGCGACTACACTGACGAAGCCTTTCTCTCATTTGCCGAGAGACAGTTAGAATAGCATTCAGCTAAGTCCATGGCTACGACCTAGCAAGGCGCCATTAGCCTTACATAGTTTGATAGTTATCGTATGAAATGTCTCATCAAGAACGATGTATACAACAAAGAATATAAGTTAAGTATTCGAGGAGCTGCATACTTTTCTTATTAGTATTCACTATTTGTCCTGTTCCAGAATTCACGCCCGTCTGCGTTAGATAGCGTGCATTTCGGCCTCCTCTATCTACAAGGTGTTGGCACATTTGCCAACACATCACTGGCGACGAGGGAAACGTGTTCTTTCTAATTGCTTACATTTACTTGTGTCATGGCTTCGCCAGATGTACTGTCCGAGTTTTATCGCTTGCAGACTCAGCAGACGCAGGCGTTATTGAATGCCCTTGGACAGCTCGTCCAGGGTCAACGGCCATTCAAACCGATGCGGCAGCCGCCGCTTCACCGCTACCGCAGCCACAACAACTCGCAGTTGCACCGCCTCTTAGGCCCTACGACCCTGACGTGGAATCCTGGACGGAGTGGTCACGCCAGTTTGGATTTCATCTCGCCGCCTACAGAATTCAAGGTAACGAGCGGCAGCCGTTTATGCTTTCGTGTGTAGGTGTGTCCACCTACCGTGTGATAGTGAAATTGTTTCCCCAACGCGACGTAGCAACTCTGTCCTACGAAGAAATTTTTTCGGCATTGGACGCCTATTTCAAAGAAACAGTTAATGTAGTTGCAAAAAGGTATACGTTCTTTCGTACAAAACGTACGGCCGGTCCAACTAATAGGGAGTGGGTTGCAACATTGCAAGGCCTTACAAGAGATTGTGCGTTTGAATGTGACTGTGACCTTCCTTATTCAGATACAATGGTACGTGATGCAATTGCGCAGAACGTTTCTGATGTTCGTATATGGGAGCAAATTTTGAAACTAGTTAATCCCTCCCTTCAACAAGTGATAGACATATTGGATAGACAAGACACGCTTGACTTTGCTCAGGAATCATTTGCAACTTCCCCAGCCGTGTGTAACATTAACCGGCCCGCCGGGCGCGCTGCACGGCCAGGTAAACTGCCCTCGCACACGTCCGCACAGCTGCCGAGACGTTCTAAACCAGGTGTGCCGCGCCAACATACAAATGCAGTGAAATCATGCCTGCGGTGTGCTACTAGACATTCGCGTGAAAATTGCCCGTCACGCCAAGCTCTTTGCTTTTTCTGTAATAAGAAAGGACATGTTCAAAGTGTTTGCCAGAAAAAGCTCAGATCAGACAATCATAACCATTCCAGCCCTTTTGCTTCGCGCCGGAATCGAACCAAGGACACTCAGACTCGTGAACCTTCGCCCATGGACATTCATGTAGTTAATTCCACTTCGTACAGTGCCACTGTCTCTACCTGTGACTGTGTTTGTCCCACAAAAAGTGTGCGTCAACGTCGCCGGAAATCGCGTCAATTAGCAAGTGATGCTGTGCATGTATCAGTTCTAATTGCACGAGACAGTCGCTCTTGTCGTCAGGAGGACAATAAACTTTTTGTAGATTTGGACTTTAATGGCAAGGTCATACCATTCCAGCTCGATACCGGAGCTGCAGATTCATTGCTCAATCACGACACGTACAAACAACTGGGCAAACCTCCGTTGCGTGACGCAAATGTTCAGTTAAAAAGTTATTCAGGACAGCTTATCCCTGTGTTAGGACAGTGCACCCTTCTTGCAACATATAAGGGACAAACAAAACTTGTGTCATTTTACGTTCTTCGTCCTTCTACTGCAGTGAACTTGTTTGATTTAGATTTATTTCAATTGTTTAACATGTCTATAGTAAATCAGGTCCTATCAGTGAACCAGACTGTGCCTTCAGACAGTGTTTCTCGTCTGTGTGAAGAATTTGCAGACATTTTTGCACCAGGCTTAGGTTGCGCTAAGAACTATGAAGCGCATTTGGAACTGAAAGTAAACACGCAACCGAAATTTTTCAGAGCGCACAATGTTCCCCACGCATTGCGTGATGAGGTCACAAGAACATTAAACGATCTAGAATCACAGGGTGTAATCGAACGTGTACAAGCTTCTCTCTGGGCCTCACCCATAGTAATTTTGCCAAAACCTTCCGGAAAAGAGTATTGATTCTTCTTATTGCAGGAATGTACACAGTCACTGTTTCTTTGCTGAGCATCCCCAGAAGGTCTTGATTCCACCAAGACACTCTCCATCTCAAACAAGTTGTGTCGGTCAACTATAATGTGGTAATCAACAGGGTACCAGTGGACAAATGGGATGGAAAAGACACCGTCGACGAGACGGTGTACTGTAACAAGCATCACAGTTGATAGTCGATCAATTTACGCAATTTTATCAGTTTATCCGTAATTTAGACGCCAACCACTGACATGGCTGCATGCGTTTCAGAGTCTGCAACATCACTAAACCACTGCTCCACTACTTGGCAAGTACCACATACTAGATTGAAAATGTAAGACAAACACTAGATAAGTTTCCAGATGTGTATGACTCCTGCTGTTTGCAAAGTTCAGGGACAATTACGGTTCGAAAATTGTTATATGCTCATAACAGTCCTATAAAATTATCATCAGCAGCTGAAAGTGCGTTCGAAGAAAGAGCTACATCATTCGAGGAAACAAACACCATAATCAATAGCCAGAGGCGTGTAATAGTCTTCTCGCAGTTTACCACCGCCCCTGGTAACCCTCCTCTTTAAGTCATGGCATGATGTTAGGCTGTACTGCTCATGTCCAGAATAATACGGCCGTTTCGCCTTGACAGCACGTCTCTAGAATGCCTCGTCTTTCCACTATTAAGATGTGAATATGTACCATCAGTCCACTATCCTTCAGAAGACGCAGATTTGTTAATTTCGGTCAATATTCGTTTCACGGTATTTTTTCTCTAACTTTATGTACTGTCAGTCCATTTCCATAACATTGCTTGTTTCTTTTTATTTTAGGTATTTCATAGTATTTCCCTATATTTTACGTATTTCCATCACTTCTTCATGTTCATAACAGCCTTGCTTCAAATTTTACCCATTTTATGTCCTTTTCATATTTTTTCGACAGGTTTCTATATGTATATGGCCATATTGCTGGGATACCCATGGGTTGTTTGACTTTCTACGAGTATATTTACGCGTCTTATACACCATCCTAAAAGGAAAATCCAAAAACTTTCCCCCTTACCGATGATCCACATGCATAATTTGATATAGGAAAACCATGAAAAGTATAGTACAGTTGCTTTGTGTCTATAGGAGGTTCACCGAGTGGTGCAGATGACTGATGTATGAGAAACTCGAAGTCTGGAAACAATTCCGTGTACGGCTCCGACCCATTAGAGAGTCTGTCTGGAGATTCATGTAGTGCTGCACTTGATGGAAACTCAAAGTCTGGAAACAATTATACATGTTCATTTGACTTCCCCTCCATCGTGTAGGGATCTGCCATAGGGACTTCACATGTGTGCAGGGTTCATCTCTGGTGCTGCTCAGTTTTTCCCCGTAAATATATGCTCTTATTTCTTACAAGATGTGCTTCGTAATTTCTGTTTATACCTTCTAAAACTGATATGTACCCAGAACCCTGTCGGGACATCTACAAAACATAGATTTCGGGTATTTATTTTTATTACCCCAGCAACAAGTTATTCGTTAGTTGATAGAGTATTGACTGCAGATAGCTTGTTGGAACATTAGAGGCCCCCTTCTCTCTCTCGCCCTCAGGGGCTCAGCATTTGTTCACTGAGTACGGGCTTGGCGACCCCAGGGTTCCTGAGCTGGAGAATGGTTAGCGTCGCCAGTTCTCTGCAACCGTAAGCTCAGGGCATGCTTCAGCGACCACCACGCGACGTGGCGGTGGGACGTTGTCCGCCCCAGGGAACGTGGATCTTGGCTTGACCGCCCGGATCGCGAGGATGGAAGAAACCTCTATAAAAAAAAAAAAAAAAAAAAAAAAAAAAGAACCCTAAATCTCAAGGTGGGCTGCGCGCTGATGAGATGGATGGCTGTTGAAGTGGAACAGTCGTTAGTGGGCTAACTCTGGGAAACCTGCCGCACCTCAGTTGAATAAGGCTTACTCAGTCATGCAGGGCCCTGTCTGAGTGGATCCTTATTGCCCTAGCTGCTCGTGGGACCGAAATGGATCCTCCGAAATTCTCTCTACACCCTCCCAGCGGAAAGGGTGGTCTGTTGGGGGGTACTAACACCCAGTCCAACAAGAGGGCTCGTGTAGCCAGTCCTCCTGATTCAGTCAGAAGTAACAGAATGCATGCTGCTTCGCACAATGTGTCTCTTGTAGTTAAAAGAAAAGAGGGGAATTTTGAGAAAGTTTCACCATTCTACATACAGAAAGGCTTAGAAGGCGTTGTTGGCACCTTAAAATCTGTTAAGCACTACCGAAGTGGGACCATGTTTGTTGAAACATCCAGCTTCCAACGAGTCAAGAACCTTTAGAAAGCACAATGCCTTGGGGAGCTCGCATTCGGGAGGACGACGGTTCAATCCCGCGTCCGACCATCCTAATTTAGGTTTTCCGTGATTTCCCTAAATCGCTCCAGGCAAATGCCGGGATGGTTCCTTTGAAAGGGCACGGCCGAGTACCCCAATCCAATGTGATGTTTTAAATGCCAGCAGTTTACGCATACTACCCACTTGTGGGGAATGTGGTAACGCCACCAATGAGGGAGTTGGCTGCTCCTCTCCTCCAAAGTGTGCCAACTGCTCTGGGGATTACCCTGTGTGGAGCAGGGAAAGAGTTTCCCTTGAGGAGCAGAAGATCCAGGAGGTCAAAACCACAAAGCGCATCCCGTATGGTAAAACCAAGAAGTTATATAAGTCGATGCAGCCACCCACATTGGCTGCCTCCATTTCTTCCGTTCTGAAACAGTCTGTCCTGAAAACTGATGCCGCTACACAAGTGGAGGTTGCTACTGTCAGCACTAGCACCTGCATTTGTCAATGCACATGTGCTGCTGCAGTTCCTTTTAAGCCTGCTGCTCCCCTCCCCTCTCAAACTTCAGAAAAGGCCTTGGTGGCTGACACTGTTGACCTTCCAGCCCCTTCACAGGTCAAGTATTGTGCACCACCCAGCGCTGCTACTGCCCCTACCGCTTCTGAGGTTGTGACTCCAAAGCCGCCTCAGACCAAAATATCGAATTCAAAGGAAAGACCCCCCCACTGAAGGAGACAGAAGATACACGTTCCGATGATGTCGATGTGATTCTCTCTGACGTCTCTCTCGACTCATCTTCAGAGGCGATGGAGGTTGATGTCAGACTGGGGCAATCATCTCGCTCCAAAACTGAGCCTCCACTTATTGTGGGCTCCCCTCCCCGGCAGAAAGTCAGGATGAAGTTACTCCCACCTTGATAGATGGCTCCCATTATACAGTGGAACATGAATGGATTCCAGACACATGTGGAGGAACTGAGACTCTTAGCACAGTAACACCCCCTGTGCTTGTGTTCACAGGAAACACATTTAAAGCATCTGATGCTCCTGTACCACGTGCCTATACACTATATCACAAGGATGACCTGACTGGGGAAAGGGCCAAAGAAGGGGTCTCTGTGTTCCTCAATAATGACCACCATTTCTCTGCTCGCCCCCTGGATACTTACCTGCAAACGGTTGTACTTGAAATTTATTCAAGTCGGAAGCTTACTGTTTGCTCGCTTTATTTACCCCCTCTGTATGTAGTAAACTTCGAGGCTCTCATAGATCTTCTGGAACAACTCCCCTGACACTGGACTCGCATTCAGGAGGACGACGGTTCAATCCCGCGTCCGGCCATCCTGATTTAGGTTTACCGTGATTTCCCTAAATCGCTTCAGGTAAATGCCGGGAAGGTTCCATTGAAAGGGCACGGTCAACTTCCTTCCCCATCCTTCCCTAATCCGATGAGACCGATGACCTCGCTGTCTGGTCTTCTTCCCCGAAACAACCCCCCTATCCCCCGACCATTTCTCCTCCTGGGCAACTTCAATGCCCATCATGTCCTGTGGGGCTCAACCTCTACTTGCGCTTGGGGTCGAGTTTTGGAGAGCTTCCTGACATCCCAAATGTTGTGCATCCTCAACACTGGTTCTCTGACTCATTCCTCTGCTGCTGCTGGGTCATTCTCAGACATCGACTTGTCTCTCTGCTCTACAGTCCTCACTGACTCGTTTCACTGGGAGGTCACCGACAACCTTCATTCCAGCAATCACTTCCCTGTCCACATTCACCTTTTGGGTGGTGTGTTGCTGGAACTGAAACTTCCAACATGGATGATTGGCAACGCTAACTGGCTTTTGTTCAGTCGGTTGGCTGTCTTTGAACGCTGTAACAGCATTGAGGGATGGGTGGATCAAATCACACATGTGATCCATCATGCTACCGACCTGTCCATATCAATGTCTCTCGGCCCTCGTAAGTGGCTATAAGTACCTTGGTGGACAAAAGAGTGTCATTCAGCAATCCGGGACAGGCATGCAGCTCTTCGACGGCTTAGATGTCGCCCAACAGTGGACAATCTCACAGCCTTTCGAATCGCGAGAGCCAAGGCTCGGCATGTCATTGAAGAGATACCAAAACGGTCATGGAAGGAGTTCTCAGATTACATCAACCGTTCCACTCGTTCCATAAAAGTATGGCAAGCTATCCAGAGGATTACTAGTACACGTAGCCGTTTACCGATAGCAGCAGTGCTGAAACATGGGTGCCTCCAAACGACATCCAAAGTCATTGTTCAGACGCTGGTCGAGCATTTTGCACAAACTACTGCCAATACAAGCCAGGATCCTATGTTTCGTCGCTACCGTGCAACTGTGGAGAGGGAAAAGTAGGACTTTAGGTCCAATCGTTCTGAGGCCGAAAACTCCCCTTTATCCATGTGGGATCTCGAATCGGCAGTTGCTCAGACTGCTGATACTGCACCTGGTCACGACCACATCCAGTACTGCGTGCTTCGACATTTGCCAGCAGCGTCCCAGGAAATACTCCTTGAATGTTTTAATCTAATATGGCAGACAGGCATCTTCCCCAACTCGTGGAGGGAAGCTATTCAGATTGCTCTACTCAAACCAGGAAAGGACCGCAAGTCTCCAAGTAGTTATCGGAGTATCGCCTTGACGAGCTGTGTAGGAAAGACCCTGGAACGGATGGTTAACCGTCGTCTGGTCTGGCTATTGGAGACCAGGAACCTCCTTAGCCGCTCTCAGTGTTGATTCCGAAAATTTCTGTCCATAGTCGACAACCTGACCCTCCTAGAGCTGGCTATTCAGCAGGCTTTCCTTCATAAGCATCACTGTATTGTCATTTTCTTCGATATAAGTAATGCATACGATACTACTTGGAGACAGTGTATACTCGCACAACTGCATGAATGGGGCTTTCGTGGCCACCTCCCCATTTTCATTTGCTCTTTCCTGTATCAGCGGTTTTTTCGAACCCGAGTTGGTGGCACACTGTCTGATCTATTTGAGCAGGAGAATGGTGTCCCCCACGGCAGTGTTTTAAGTGTTACCCTCTTTGCCACATCCATCAACAGTATAACATCTACGATTTTGAGTCCAGTACAGTGCTCCTTATTTGTGGACGACTTAAGTGTTTTCTGTTCCTCCTCCAGTGTTGATTCGGTGAGCCGCCAGTTGCAGCTTACTGTGCGGCAGTTAGAGGAGTGGGCTGAAAAGATAGGTATTCATTCTTCTGCCAATAAATGTGTGTGTGTTCAATTTCATCGTTCTCGTCGTCCTTTTAATTTGCCTGCCTTGCATATGGAGGACACTTTCCTACATTTCAGAGATACAGTTCTGTTTCTGGGCCGGATTTCTGACTCCAGATTCTCATGGGTGCCACACCTGAGAGACTTGAAAGCCCGAACCCTGAAGGCACTGAACATCCTCAAGTGCCTCAGCCGCAGGTCTTGGGGAGCGGATAGGGCGCGCCTCCTCCAGTTTTGTAGGGCTTTCGGGCATTCACAGCTGGACTATGGGTGCACACTATATGGTTCATTGAGGCCCTCCAATTTGCGGATCCTTTACGCTGCCCACCATGTGGGGATTCGACTTTCCACAGGTGCTATCGGACCTGTCCCATACCCAGAGTCTGTGCCAGGGAGCCGCCACTTACCATCTGGCGGTAGCTCCTGCTGGTGCGCCAGGCTTGTAAGTTTCTTGCAGCTCCAATCTCACCCGCTCACCATGTTGTGGCTCATCCACCTCTGGACTGTCTTTTTACCCACCGTCCACGAACCGCGATGCCGTTTGGGATCAACGTGCAATGTGTGCTAGAGTCCATCAGTGTGGAGCCTGTACAGCCCCAAATCCTGGGTTTTATCCGCCTGCCACCCTGGTCACTGGAGAGGCCCAGATTGATTTTAGATTTTGTGTGGTCCAAGAGAGATCGGACTCCTAACACCGTTTTTAATGCAATGCAACATTTTCTGCCATTTTATCTGAGAACCACCACTATGTAGCTGTTTTTACAGGTGTGGGTTCTGTTGGTTGCTCTGTTGTTTTTCCGGATCGTGTCCTCAAGGTCCGACAGCCTCTGGCGTTTGCTGTCTTTGATGCAAAATTGCGAGCACTGGAGCAGATGGGATGTTCTTCCTGTCCTAAATTTCTTGTCTGTTCCGGCTCACTAAGTGCCCTTCACTCATTGCAACGTTTGTATCCAGCAGATAAAATAGTCCTGACCATCCAGGATGCCATCCTCCAACTAAAACGACTGAGGAAGGAGGTACTTTCTACTGGGTTCCAGGGCACGTCGGCACTGCTGGGAGCGAAAGGGCAGATCTCGCAACCACCTAGGCGTGTCTCGGTCCACAAGTCTTTCAGTGTGTTATAACCTTGCACGCTATCACCTCGCTGTTGAGATCACGAGTCAGTGGGAGAATGGGTGGCAGTATATGACTGACAATAAGCTCCGTTTAGTCAAGGCCACAACGCGTACGTGGAGTACTTTCTTCCAGCGCCGTAGACGGGACAAGGCTTCCCACATTCAGCTTCGGATAGGCCACAGTCCCGTTCCGGCGAGAGGACCCTTCAATGTATGGTGCTTGTGGCGGCTAGGTCACTGTGCGCCACGATTTATTGGGTTGAGTTTTACTTTCTGACCAGCGGGCCGCGGCTGACTTGCCGGCGGATCTGCCATCTCATTTAGGAAATACTCAAACGAATGTGGTTAAACTTTTAAAGTTCTGTAACTTGTCCAATGTTTTTACCAAGATTTTAGGGAGAGGGCTATAATTTGTTCACAGGGTGACTGGTTCGCCCATATTTTATGTAAGTGGCCAGCCAGTGACAATTTCCTGTGGCATCCTTAACGCTCCTGTTCGTTTTCCTTACGTTTTATTTTCTTACATAGCATTTTTCTTCTTTTCCGCTTTCTTTGCATGTGTACTTCCATTTTACTAAGTTTGTCCATACTCGTCTCTTTTAATGTGTGTCAGGGCGCTAATGACATCGACGTTGAGCGCCTATAAGCCCCAACGCAAACACACACACACACACACACACACACACACACACACTTCTCTCTCTCCACCTACAGAGTGTGTCTCCTTAGCAGCGTTATTTATATATTAATAGTTAGGGAGTTACGCGTCTGAACCACAGCCGTCCACCGATGACAGCTCAACACAAATACACATAGAGACTCCTCACACTCCACTCACCAGTCGCTCAGGTGGGTGGTAACGTGCTTGCCTCCAGTGCAGCCAGCCAGGGTTCGATGCCCGGTCGCATTGGATATTTTCTCCGCTCGGTGACTGGGTGTTGTATTGTCCTCATAATCATTTCATCCTCATCATCAGCACACAAGTCGCCCAATGTGGTGTCGACTGAAGTAAGACTTGTTCTCAGCGGCCGAACTTCCCCGGGTGGAGCCTCCGGCCAACTCTGCCATATGCTCATTTCCACATTTTTAATCAATCGCGAAGTCTCGATTTCAATCACTTGTATGTTATTTTCGACAGTGCTTCAGCTCCTTCAACCTCTGTCAGGTACTTTCTCGTACCAGTACGCAGCATCTTCGCGTCCTTCACAGCGATCACTCACCATCTGAAGCTGTTCACGACCCTCCTTCCCCCAATGTTTTTCACTTTCTGACGCGCCAGTAATAACAGTCCCGTTCAATAATATTTTAGTGAAAGATATCTCGGCAGGCTGTCGGCCTTTGAACGTCAAATGAGTCAGACTTCCCCAGAAGCTACTTGCTGTGGCTGCCGGCAGCGACTGCTGGCGGTGCGCTGCTTTCCTTCTCCCTGTGAAGAAAGCGTCAGCCACCGATTATCGCTTTGGAGAATATCGAATGGTTTACTGTTGTTGACTGATGCTTCAGAAAAGATGTCTATGATTAACGTTTCACTGTTGGTGCAACGGAGACAGACGACCCGTTTATGTATGACGAGTACTGATTTGCACTAATACGTAAGACATGGACAGGGTTAAAATTAATTTTATAGTTAGTGATCCAATCAGTCCTTTTAGAAACGATTCTTCATATGAGTTTAGCCTCAGTAATTCTTAAGTTTTCGTAAAGACGAGTGTCTGAGGTGTGATGAGTTTTGCTATCGTTTTCTGAGTTCTAAAGTTTAATGTATGCTATAAACTGTATGACTATATGATTGAATGCTGTATAGCAACACGGGCACATTGCTCATTCTGAAGTGCACGTATGCATTCATGGAGAACTTAACACTGATTGAAAGTGATATTTAATTTATTTAATTTCAATTATACCAACAAAACTGACAATTTTTGAAGCTACTTGGAGTGGAAGGAAGTTGATAAAGCCAGTGTCAACATACGTTTACAGTGGTGACCAACTGATATTAAACGCATTTTGTACAGAGAAACTACACACATAAAAAAAAAAGTTTTGCATCACCTCGGTCACGAGAGTTCCGGAAGCTGTACAGAAATTTGGAACATAGATCTACATAAACTTCATTTCCGACCTCTTTATTGCTCATGAAAACCGCACATAGCCTGTTGTACCACCATACAGCGAGACCTTCAGAGGTGGTGGTCCAGATTACTGTACTCACCGGTACCTCTAATACCCAGTTGCACGTCCTCTTGCATTAATGCATACCTGTATTCGTCGTGGTATACTATCCACAAGCTCATAAAGGCACTGTTGGTCCAGATTGTCCCACTCCTCGACGGCCATTCGTCGTAGATCCCTCAGAGTGGTTGGTGGGTCACGTCGTCCATAAACAGCCCTTTTCAATCACATGTTCGATAGGGTCCATGTCGGGAGAACATGTGGCCACTTTAGTCGAGTCATGTCGTTATCCTCAAGGAAGTCATTCACAAGATGTGCACAATGGGGCCCCGAATCGTCATTCATGAAGACTAATGCCTCGCCAATATGATGCCATGATGCCGATGTGGTTGCACTATCGGTCGTAGGATGGCATTCACGTATTGTGCAGCCGTTACGGCGCCTACCATCACCACCAGCAGCGTACGTCGGCTCCACATAATGCCACCCCAAAACAGCAGGGAACCTCCTCCTTGCTCCACTCACTGGACACGGTGTTTAAGGCGCTCAGCCTGACCGGGGTGCCGTTAAACACGTCTCCGACGACTGTCTGGTTGAAGGCATATGCCACATTCATCGGTGTAGAAAACGTGATACCAATTCTGAGCGGTCCGTTCGGCATGTTGTTGGGCCCATCGGTAACGCGATGCATGGTGTCGTGGTTGCAAAGATGGACCTCGCCATGGACGTCGGGAGTGAAGTTGCCCATCATGCAGCCTTTTGCGCACAGTTTGGGTCCTGTGGCTGTACAAAAAGCATAATTCAACATGGTGGCGTTGCTCTCAGGGTTCCTCCGAGTCATAATTCGTAGGTAGCTGTCATACACCGCAGTAGTAGACCTTGGGCGGCCTGAGCGAGCATGTCATTGACATTTCCTGTCTCTCTGTATGTCTTCCATGTCCGAACAGCATCGCTTTGGTTCACTCCGAGACGCTTGGACACTTCCCTTGTTGAGGGCGCTTCCTGGCACAAAGTAACAATGTGGACGCTATCGAACCGCGGTATTGGCTGTCTAGGCATGGTTGGACTACAGACAACACGAGCCGTGTAACTACTTCCTGGTGGAATGAGTGCAGCTGATCGGCTGTCGGACCCCATCCGTCAAATAGGCGCTGCTCATGCATGGTTTGCGTCGATTTAGTGACATCTCTGAACAGTCAAAGGGACTGTGTCTGTGATACAATATCCACAGTCCACGTCTATTTTCAGGAGATCTCGGAACCGAGGTGACGCAAAACTTTTTTTGATGAGTGTACATTCACTTCCTAACTATTCCCTTGACATATAGGTCTTACGTAACGAACAAAACTCAAAATCATGTCATTGGCGGTCGAGACGAAGTTCTTCAGAGACGTTTCGTAGTTAAGAAGCACAGTATTCACAAAACGGACATATATGAACAATAACAGCGTATTGCGTCGAGGTTGCGGAAAGACATAGTGTACAAACGTTTTCTTCAGATTTTGTTGAAGAATTTCTTCCAACTACCTTCGGCTCCTTTAAATAAAACGATGAATATAAACCAAGAGTGGACTGGTCTGTACCGAGATACGAATCGACAACTCTCGCTCCATTTGAAGAAAAAAAAAAAAAAATTCCGTCCCCTAGAACTTAGAACTGCTTAAACCTAACTATCCTAACGACATCACACACATCCGCGCCTGAGGCAGGATTCGAACCTGCAACCGTAGTGGTCGCGTGGTTCCAGACTGAAGCGCCTAGAACCTCTCGGCTACATCGGCCGGCGCTCCCCTTGCATCACGAGACGTGTGTGAAAGCAATGAAATAACGAGAAGCTGCTGGCAGCAGGTCTTTTCATTGCAATATTAGCCGCTGAGCAACGCTGAAGATAAAAACAGTAGTTACTTGTGTGAAGTATGGTATTCCTGGAGTATGAAAATTAAGTTTTATGTCTCAGTGTCTCATCTTAGATGAGAATTATGCAGAATAAGTCATCGAAGTGAAAAGAGAATGCCAAGTGAATTTAGTGGAACAGTTCAGTACCACATTGAAACTTAACAGTCCATTGATACCGACATAACAATAAAAACACGTATTTTTCGACCGCAAACAGTAATTTCTGACGTAGGGGTGCAGATAAACATGTACTTGTGGAATGGGTACAAAGAAATTTATATATTATAATTGTAATGAAGGGTGTAGATCCTGTAATTGGTAGGAACTTTCCCCGAACCATGAACCTCTTTTAATTAATAAAAGTAGTAAGAGGATTGTTAGCCGACTGGAGTGGCCGAGCGGTTATAGGCGCTACAGTCTGGAACCGCACGACCGCTACGGTCGCAGGTTCGACTCCTGCCTCGGGCATGGATGTGTGTGATGTCCTTAGGTTAGTTAGGTTTAAGTAGTTCTAAGTTCTAGGAGACTTATGACCACAGCAGTTGAGTCCCATAGTGCTCAGAGCCATTTGAACCATTTTGAGGATTGTTAACACCACATGCCTGAGCATTTATACACGGTTGAAAGTTCAATACTGTATTTACTCTATAAGAGCTATAGTAGTCGTCGAAATGTGTCATTGGTCTTATAACGAGAGCTTTAATTGTAATTTTGTTAAAGAGCAGTTTTTTAACAATACCCAGTATGAGGATTGTTTGGAATCATATATATAGGGACAGCCATGTTAGCAGAGGTGATAATTGTATGAGATGAGTTTGTGCACGTGAAATGTACGTCTTCTTTTGAGTTAAAATAAAGTTATCTGAAACAAAAAAGCTTATTGGGACTTAACAGTCAAGTACAGTAGACAACATGTGCCACAGGACGATTTGCGGTGGCGGATCAAGACACTAAGGATGAGTAAACCCAGTTATAATTTATAACAATATGAATTAATAGTAGGTTTTTCATGATAGAAACTTTTCAACATGCGTAGTAAAATGCACTGTGGCAGGTTTGCCAAACTTTTGTAACCATGTTGGCAAGTCCTAGTTGTGCTATGGACAGCCATGTAGCGAAGTACTTGTCGTCTTGAACGAAATCTCAGGGGAAAGACACGAGCGCGTTTGGTTTTTATACAGCTTTATCTGACGATACTTTTTAACATCTCTTTTCAGGCTACCTGTATTTAAGATATTCGATTAGATTTAATGTAAAATTACTCATTTTTGAAGTTTTTCGGCTGGAAAGGGCTGTTAACGTCAGTTTTATATAATTTCAGTGCAGGGATAGTAAAGCTATTAATATTACTTTCTGCTCATGCAGCATACGGCATGTGAGTTATTGAGGCGTGTAATTTTCCATCAAGACTAAAATTTCCCCAAAATACAAACGGGTAAAGTACTTTTTTTGACAGTGTAAAAAAAAAAGTTAATGGTAGTCAACCTTCCCCTACACGTCAGGAAACAGTCAGATATAAAACACTTTGCACTTCGAAATCGCAAGTATCTAAGTACAGTCTTGACGAATAAAATTTCACGACTCTCACGAGAATACGGAAGTATCATGATGGGAATGGAAGCAAGTAGAAACACAGTTTACTAATTACTGGACATCACGTAGTAATCAATGTATTTGATGCTTCAGAACAGAAGTGATTGAAAATTATGTTCATTAATACAGAAACTAAACTGTAAATGTGGGCAACGTACAGTTCTGCGTCTTCATATGAGCAACAGAGACCGACAAGGGCGGCCGGGGTGGCCGAGTGGTTCTAGGCGCTACAGTCTGGAACCGCGCGACCGCTACGGTCGCAGGTTCGAATGCTGCCTCTGGCATGGATGTGTGTGATGTACTTAGGTTACTTAGGTTTAAGTAGTTCTAAGTTGTAGGGGACTGATGACCTCAGAAGTTAAGTCCCATTGTGCTCAGAGCCATTTCAACCATTGGATCGAGCGACAACATTCCGATGGTTTGAGAGCAAATAGCAAAGCCGACAGCGGAATCATCCAAAATCTCAACGCAAAAGAAATCCATAGTCGCTCACACAATTTCGTAAAGCAATGAGGACTTTCTTCTTCGATTGCAGAGGCCCTCTGCATGTCGATTTCTTTTAGCATGGAACCACTATCAGTGCGCAGCCCATTGAAGACACTTCGCAGAAACTGTGATGCACCACAAAGGGAAAACGCCCAGGAATGCTGTCAGACAGAATCATCCTGTTCTACAATAAAACCCACCCCCACACTCCCAATCAGACAATCGTTAAACTTCAGCGATTTGGTTTGGAAATACTGCACCATCGTTCGTTCAGTCAGGATCTTTTTTTAATCGTGTGATTTTCAAATTTTTGGTGACCTGAAGATGGTTGGACGTCGTTTTCGGTCGGACGAGGAAGTGCAAGAGTGGATGCGGTTTTGGATCGGTCAGCGGCATAGTGCAGCCTACGAAATGTAAATTCATCGTCTAGTCTCCCTGGTGGTTAAAGGTCTTACGCATGTAGTGAATGCATTTGAATGGAACCATTCCATGCTTCCGTCCACAGGTGTACACATTTCGCTTTTAACCTGCCTATGCTTGCCCGTTAGCCAGGCAGGCAAGCCACCATACGTTATCAGCAGAATTGGCAGGCGGCTTTACTCCCGTCCAAGCCAAGCTATGCCCAAACCAAGCAACTAAACGAGTCTTGCTGCCTTCCCGTCTTCCCGCAGTGCCGCGCTACATGGCAGATTTTTCTTTACGCTTCCATTCTAGTGTTATGAGCAGGGTTCGGAAGTTCATGGAAAGTTTTTTTCACACGACTATCACACTACGAGGCTCAATCATAAGACAAGATTCAAAGAAATACGTTTTCATTTTGGGTCATTGTAGGCTAGAAAGTGGTGGGCTCTTTTGTGCTTTTTTCCCTTTCGGTGTTTTTCGGACTTATATTTTTATTTCGATGCGAACGACTTTCTCTGCAATGCAACCCTCTTGCGACTAGAACTGGCCACTCTGAGTTATAGCTGTCATCAGGCCTCCTCTAATACATGTTTTCTGTAATAAGCAGAACTACCTCTGAAAGTCCAGATCCTTTGCACCTTAGAAAATGAAGATGTCTATTATACAGCAACGGCAAGTAATCCTAGATTTTGGAAATCTAGTTTGTGTAACCTTATGTTCAGCTAAATATTACCCCAGTTATACCAAGTTTAATTACTTTTCCCAGGATAAGTATTACGGGTCCGCTGAATTCATTTTAAGAGGCCAAAATAGTTCATTCCAAACTCCTCAAATGCATTGTAGGAAACACGAAGTTCATTTTTCATGTTATGTTAATCTAACAAGTAAATGTTTGAAAGAAGTGGCTTTTCCTTCATATTAAACTTTCTTTGCACTCCATTACGTACCACCAAAATGTGGTTTTTAACATTCACTGGGACATAATGTATTCCTATTTCAACTAATGATTACCCAAAATTTAGAAAGCCTTTATATGCTGCTAAATGGCCTCATAGCCCTAGCACACATTTTCACACACTTGTCAGCAAATAAGTCAGTGTCGGATTTCGAATTAATTATAGAGTGAGGAGACTACTTATCAAATGTATTAACATTTCGAAACATATTCGAAGTTTCCGAATGAGTGTGTGGTGATGTTATACACAATTTTCATTGCGAGACGCCTACCAATTTATTTGAAGCTCCCTCACAAAGGCACGAAATCATTTCCCGTACTGGTTTAGGGCTCTATTTCGTGTCTCGCATATATTCCCAGATTCTTAATTTCTGGTCATTCTCCTCTTAAGTGTGGTTTGTTCATTTTGCTGCTCCCACCGCTATGACGAATGAGCTACAGTGAAACTTAGTACTCCAATATATCACGTTGCACTGATAGCGGTACCTGCTGTCATGCTGTCAGCTGCAGCAGGGTAAACGGGTCCCGTGGCTTGCGTGAACACAACATGGCTGCCTTAACCACTGTGCTTCAGTACAAATGTTCTCTTATGTCGCTGTTGTGTCAGGGTCAGCTGCTTTAATGGTTGCGGCGCAGACAGCGCCAGGTAATCTGGAAGGAGGATTTGTACACCTGAGGTTCCGTTGTGTCCCCATTGTCCATCTCCTCCCGCCTCCCTAATTTCTGTCCATCTTTGCCTCCTCCTATCTGTGCTGATCTCCAGCTGCCCTTCGCTCTCTAGGTAATCACACCCCAATAGGAAGCTAGTGATTCTTATCGCTGTAGTATTTCATTCAAAATTGTACTAGTACGTGTACCAAATTTGATTTGGACCGTTCTAGTTGTTTGGATGAGTTTTTACTCGTGACCTTTCTCGCACATGTGAAATATATTTCATCCACATTTAACATATTTCGTATTTGTACACGTATTTCACCTGTACGCTAGCGAATTTCACCCTGCAGGTTCATTTACACGCAGCTTAATATCTGTGACATCTTATCTCCTGAACTGTGTGTCATGTAATCATACACACTGAAGCGATGAAGAAACAGGTATAGTCTTGCCTATTGAAATACTGAGATATGTAAACAGGCTGAATACGGCGCCGCGGTCGGCAACGCCTATATAATACAACAAGTGCCTGGTGCAGTTGTTAGATTGGTTACTGGTGCTACAATGGCAGGTGTTCAAGATTTAAGTGAGACTGAACCTAGTACTATAGTCGACGCACGAGCGATCGGACACAGCATCTCCGAGGTAGCGATGAAGTGGCGATTTTCCTGTACGGCCATTTCAAGAGTGTACCATGAACATCAGGAATCCGGTAAAACATCAAATCTCCAACATCGCTGCGGTCGGAGAAAGGTCCAGCAGGAACGAGACCAACGACGACTGAAGGGAAACGTTCTACGTGACAGAAGTGCAAACCTTCCGAAAATTACTGCAGATTTCGATGCTGGGCCATCAGCAAGCGTCAGCATGCGAACCATTCAACGAAACATTATCGATATGGACTTTCGGAGGTGAAGGCCAATCTTGTACCCTTGATGACTGCACGGTACAAAGCTTGGCGCCTCGCCTGGGTCTGGCAACACCGACATTGGACTGTCGATACTGGAAACATGTTGATTGGTCTGATGAGTCTCGTTTCAAATCGTATTGAGCGGATCGACGTGTACGGGTATGGAAACAACCTCATGAACCTATGGACGTTGCGCCGCGCGGGATTAGCCGAGCGGTCTCAGGCGCTGCCATCAGTGATTGTGCGGCTGGTCCCGGCGGAGGTTCGAGTCCTCCCTCGGGCATGGTTGTGTGTGTTTGTCCTTAGGATATTTTAGGTTAAGTATTGTGTAAGCTTAGGGACTGATAACCTTAGCAGTTAAGTCCCATAAGATTTCACACACATTTGAACATTTTTTATGGACGTTGCATGTCAGCAGGGGACTGTTCAAGCTGGCGGAGGCTCCTTAATTATGTTGATAGTGTGCAGTTGGAGTGATATGGACTCCTGATACGCCTAGATACGACTCTGACAGGCGATACGTACGTAAGCATCTTGTCTGATCATCTGCGTCCATTCATGTCAAATGGGCATTCCGACGGAGTTTGGCAATTCCAGCAGGACAATTCGACACCCCACACGTCTAGAATTGCTACAGAGTGGCTCCAGGAACGCTCTTCTGAGCTTAAATACTTCCACTGGCCAACAAACTTCCCAGACATGAACATTATTAAGAATATCTTGGATGCCTTACAACGCGCTGTTCAGAAGACATATCCATCCCCCTGTACTCTTACGGATTTATGGACAGTCCTGCAGGAATCATGGTGTCAGTTTCCTGTACCACTACTTCCGACATTAGTGGAACCAATGGCACATGAATCTGTGGCACATATGCGTGCTCGCGGGGCCTTACACTATAATAGGCTTGTGTATCAGTTTCTTTCCTTCTTCAGCGTATTTTTTCTAGGTACATTCACTGGAGTATGTGGAAACTGTCGGCAAAATATATTGCGAATAGACACAGTAGCAAAGAAGTATTCATATTATTGCATACTCCACTGCACTGTGAGAATTTGGCAGGAGACGACGTACTGGCGGCAGTAAAACTGCGAGGAGGGTCTCAAGTCGTGCTTGGGCTGCTGATACGGCCAGTTCGCTAACGGTGTTAAAACAGTGCGGGCGAAGCTGTTTACGTCCTCGTCGCGCTGTCAGCCTTGTGGTTGTTTACGTCCTGGTGGTATTCGCGCGTGTTACGATGAACAATAGAATGGCCAACTTTTACCGTAAAACCACTTTGAATTTCTCCTTTTCGAACGAATATGCGTGCCCAAACGCACTCGTCGTTGAACCATTTCTACGTGAAAAAGTGAATACACCCAGTGAAGAAAAGACCGGAATACACCAGTCCATGGTTAGAAGCGTGGTCTACTTCAAACTTACAAACGACGCAACTCGCGATAAGATTTTAGAACGGATGAAAGATGGCCTTAGATTCCGGCATTCCGACGGCCACATCGACCAAGTAATTGTTGACCATACCGGCCTGCGATTATGCAAGGTTCGTATCTTCGGACTTCCATTCCAAAGCCGGCAGAAGACGTGATGGCGACTCTTAGCCGTTATGGAACACTACTCGGGTATGTATCAGAGAATTGGGCACACTTCATTACATACCCAGTTTTGAACGGATTGCAGGGAGCCCGCATTGAGCTAAAGAAACATGACGCGTCCTATCTGTTCATTGGCGGTAGCGGGTCCGTGATCATTTACGATGGGCAGCTAAGGACCTGCTCTGGATGTGGTAAAGAAGGACACGTGCGTAATGAATCCCTTCACCCAAGAATTGATTTCTTAGGATGGATAGGGTGTGTGACTGCTGTGTGCGGACGCAGGAGGAGGTGGCCACTGTTCGCGAACGGCTGATCGTGCTGACGGCCGCGGTCAACCGTCATCAGGCTGCTGCCTCGGAGTGTAGTCTGGTGCGTCTCATGGTACACCCCAGGCGTTACATACTTCACTCACGGTCCCTGCTGTCGAGACATCTTCGCGGGTAGCCGGCGCGGTTGGGCCACCCTCTCCCCAAGGGGAGTGGCGGGTTCAACGGCGTTTGCGTCAAACGAGGTGGAGGGTCAATGTGGAGGTTGGCCGTGTGGCATCGCCCGCTCTGCCTGTGAGTGGAAATTTGGCCGCTCCTTCAGCAAGGTCCGAGCAGGCACATAGGGGGAGGGGTTTATTAGTGATTTGGAGCTCCAATATTAGGCGGGTGATGGAGCCCCTTAGTGAAACAGGGGAAAGGTCGGGGAAGAAGGCCAGTGTTCACTCTGTCTGCTTGCCACATCCGAGATGTGGAGGAGGCCACGCCGGCGGCGATAGAGGGTACTGGGTGCACCCGACTGCAAATTGTTGCTCATGTCGGCACCAATAACTCCTGCCGTCTGGATTCAGAGGTCATCCTCAGTTTATACAGGCAGTTGGTGGAGTTGGTGGGTGCGGAGAGCCTCGCTCGCTTGGTGGAATCTGAGCTAGCTATTTGTAGTGTCGTTCCCAGAACCGATCGCGGTCCTCTGGTTTCGAGCCGACTGGAAGGCTTAAACCAGAGGCTCAGACGATTCTGCGGAGATCTGGGGTGCCAATTTCTCGACCTCCGCTATCAGGTGGAGAAATGTAGGGTCCCCCAGAATAGGTCAGGCGTGCACTACACGCAGGAAGCGGCTACAAGGGTAGCGGAGTACGTGTGTGGGGCAGATGTGGGTTTTTTAGGTTAGAGAATTCCCTCCCTAGGCCCGACAAGACGCCTCCTGAGACGCGACAAGGTAGCAGTAGGCAAAACGCAACAGGGAATGACAATATTAATGTAGTAATAGTAAACTGCAGGAGCGTCTATAGAAAAGTTCCAGAACTGCTCTTATTAATAAGCGGTTACAGTGCCCACATATTACTAGGGACGAAAAGTTGGCTGTAACCAGATGTAAACAGTAATGAAATTATAAACTCAGATTGGAATATATACCTCAGAGACAGGCTGGACCGTGAGGGGGGAGGAGTGTTTATAGCGATAAAAAGTGCAATAGTATCGAAGGATATTGACGGAGATCCGAAATGTGAAATAATTTGGGTGAAGGTCACGGTTAAAGCAGGCTCAAACATGGTAATTGGATGTCTCTATAGGCCCCTTGGCTCAGCAGCTGTTGTGGTAGAACACCTGAAGGAAAATTTGTAAAGTATTTCGAGTAGATTTCCCGACCATGTTATAGTTTGGGTGGATATTTTAATTTATCATATATAGACTGGGAGAGTCACACATTTATAACGGGTGGTAGGGACAAAGAATCCAGTGAAATTTTATTAAGTGCGTTATCTGAAAACTACCTTGAGCACTTAAACAGAGAACCGACTCGTTGCGATAACATATTAGACCTTCTGGTGACAAACAGACTCGAACTATTTGAAACAGTTAACGCAGAACAGGGAATCAGCGATCATGAAGCGGTTACAGCAACGATAATTTCAGCCTTAAATAGAAATATTAAAAAAGGTAGGAAGATTTTTCTGTTTAGCAAAAGTGACAAAAAGCAGATATCAGAGTACTGGACGGCTCATCACAAAATTTTTATCTCAAGTACAGATAGTGTTGAGGATCAGTGGACAAAGTTCAAAACCATCGTACAATATGCAGTAGATGAGTATGTGCCAAGGAAGATCGTAAGAGACGGAAAAGAGCCACCGTGGTACAACAACCGTGTTAGAAAAGCAAAGGGAACTTCACAGCAAACACAAACATAGAAAAAGCCTCGCAGACAAACAAAAATTACACGAAGCGAAATGTAGTGTGAGGAGGGCTATGCGAGAGGCTTTAAAGAATTCGAAAGTAAAGTTGTAAGTACTGACTTGGCAGAAAATCCTAAGAAATTTTGGTCTTATGTCAAAGCGGTAGGTGGATGAAAACAAAATGTCAAGACACTTTGTGACCAAAATGGTACTGAAACAGAGGATGACGGACTAAAGGCCGAAATACTAAATATCTTTTTCCAGAGCTGTTTCACAGAGGAAGACTGCACTGTGGTACCTTCTCTAGACTGTCGCACAGATGACAGAATGGTAGATATCGAAATAGATGACAGAGGTATAGAAAAACAGTTAAAATCACTCAAAAGAGGAAAGACCGCTGGACCTGATGGGATACCAGTTCGATTTTACAGAGAGTACGCAAAGGAACTTGCCCCCTTCCTTGCAGCGGTGTACCGTAGGTCTCTAGAAGAGCATAGCGTTCCAAAAGATCGGAAAAGGGCACAGTTCATCACCGTTTTCAAGAAGGAACGTCGAACAGATGTGCAGAACTATAGACCTATATCTCTTACGTCGATCAGTTGTAGAATTTTGGAACATGTATTATGTTCGAGTATAATGACTTTTCTGGAGACTAGAAATCTACTCTGTAGGAATCAACATGGGTTTCGAAAAAGACGATCGTGTGAAACCCAGATCGCACTATTCGTCCACGAGACGCAGAGGGCCATAGACACGGGTTCCCAGGTAGATGCAGTGTTTCTTAACTTCCGCAAGGCGTTTGATACAGTTCTCCACAGTCGTTAAATGAACAAAGTAAGAGCATATGGACTATCAGACCAACTGTGTGATTGGAATGAAGAATTCCTAGATAACAGAACGCAGTGTGTCATTCTCAATGGAGAGAAGTCTTCCGATGCAAGAGTGATTTCAGGTGTGCCGCAGGGGAGTGTCGTAGAGCCGTTTCTATTCACAATATATATAAATAACCTTGTGGATAACATCGGAAGTTCACTGACGCTTTTTGCGGATGATGCTATAGTATATCGAGAGGTTGTAACAATGGAAAATTGCACTGAAATGCAGGAGGATATTCAACGAATTGACTCATGGTGCAGGGAATGGCAATTGAATCTCAATGTAGACAAGTGTAATGTGCTGCGAATACAGAGAAAGAAAGATTCCTTATCATTTAGCTACAATATAGCAGAAAGAGATTTTCACTCTGCAGCGGAGTGTGCGCTGATATGAAACTTCCTGGCAGATTAAAACTGTGTGCCCGACCGAGACTCGAGCTCGGGACCTTTGCCTTTCGCGGGCAAGTGCTCTACCATCTGAGCTACAGAAGCACGACTCACGTCCGGTACTCACAGCTTTACTTCAGCCAGCATCTCGTCTCCTACCTTCGAAACTTTACAGAAGCTCTCCTGTGAACCTTGCAGAACTAGCACTCCTTAAAGAAAGGATACTGCGGAGACATGGTTTGGCCACAGACTGGGGGATGTTTCCGCTGCAGAGTGAAAATCTCATTCTGGAAACATCCCCCAGGCTGTGGCTAAGCCATGTCTCCGCAGTATCCTTTCTTTCAGGGGTGCTAGTTCTGCAAGGTTCGCAGGAGAGCTTCTGTAAAGTTTGGAAGGTAGGAGACGAGATACTGGCAGAAGTAAAGCTGTGAGTACCGGACGTGAGTCGTGCTTCGGTAGCTCAGATGGTAGAGCACTTTCCCGTGAAAGGCAAAGGTCCCGAGTTCGAGTCTCTGTCGGGTACACAGTTTTAATCTGCCAGGAAGTTTTACAATATAGCAGGTCAGCAACTGGAAGCAGTTAATTCCATAAATTACCTGTGAGTAGGCACTAGGAGTGATTTAAAATGGAATGACCATATAAAGTTGATCGTCGGTAAAGCAGATGCCAGACTGTGATTAATTGGAAGAATCCTAAGGAAACGCCATCCGAAAACAAAGGAAGCAGGTTACAGTACTCTTGTTCGCCCACTGCTTGAATACTGGTCACCGGTGTGGGATCCGTACTAGATGGGGTTGATGTAAGAGATAGAGAAGATCCAACGGAGAGGTGCGCGCTTCGTTACAGGATCATTTAGGAATCGCGAAAGGGTTACGAAGATGGTAGATAAACTCCAGTGTAAGACTCTGGAAGAGAGACGCTCAGTAGCTCGGTACGGGATTTTGTTGAAGTTTCGAGAACATACCTTCACCGAGAAGTCAATCAGTATATTGCTCCCTCCTACGTATATCTCGCGAAGAGTCCATGAGGATAATATCAGAGACATTAGAGCCCACGCAGAGGCATACCGACAATCTTTCTTTCCACGAACAATACGATACTGGAATAGAAGGGAGAACCGATAGAGGTACTCAAGGTACCCTCCGCCACACACCGTCGGGTGGCTTGCGGATTATGGATGTAGATGTAAATGTATAATTACGCACCTATGGACCGACGAAGCTTCATGCCCTCTGACCAGTTTCCTGGGGGGACGGCGATGTTCCTGGATCCCCAGCAGGCGAAGAAATGCCACAGACCGCGCTCGTGAACCTAGCGTGATCAGGAGACAGACAATGCTTAAGGCCTCAGTACATTCGTTCTTCGCAATATGGGCGGGCACGGTAACGTTCTGTAGATGCAGGCGTACAGAGTTGCCATCATCAGTTTAAATATGTTTTTTTCCGTGTCACATCACAAGCAGCGGACTGTGACATTGCAGGTCCAAGAGCTATGGACCGGGGCTTGGCCGATTTTTAAGGTTATACTGCATACGTCAGCCCTGCAAAGAACGGAGATTGTGGAGCAGCGATTATCACGCATGATGGCACTGCAGTAGAAGACGTAACTTACTTACAGCCACCACAAACCGTACAGATGATAAGACTAGCGAATGTCTGTGCTCCATCTGGCACAATCCAACGAGGAGAGCGCTCACAGTTTTATTCTGAAACAGTTACGCCAAGTTTTCTGAGACCATATGGGCGCATAATTACGGGAGGAGATTTCAACTTTGTTCTCGTGGAGAAGGACCAATATCTAAGATTTCCCACCCCACACGAACTCCGTTAGTTAATTGGTCGATTTAGTCTCATAGACACTTGGGAGATAGTACGTGGGCATATTCGTATGTTGAATAAACTCCACGCAATGCTGATTCGTGTTAACACCTTGCACACATTAACTCAACTAGGACTGCAACAGAAGCTTAGCTGTAACTCACTGCCAGCAAAAAACTTCTTCAAATCTTAACGAATATTTAGTTTAATTTATTAGCGCTCATGCGACTGATTTATCACACATGAGAATAGAGCTTGCCATATTATTTCACTGCTGGTAAGGTACAACTGTCGTGATCTAAAAATGTGTTAAATGCATAGATATCCCTGCCTCTTACTTGTGGTAACTGCGAGATTCAGTGTTACTGCTTTCACTCTTCCCCAGTTGTGCGGGCAGCTGCTCAGAAACTTTTTTTTTTTTTTTTTTACAAACAAAGGACATAGTGATGGTCAACAAGAATCGTCAAACGCACTCCGTCTTGTCGCCCACTGAGTTTGAACTATGCATTCACACAAACTGTCACATGTGTCGTCCTTTCCCACTCCGCATTACTACCGCGGTTTGTGAAACTATGTTGTATTTAGAAGAAACGGAAGCTTCTCCTTGGTGCCTCACTGTCGTCACGATGTACGAGCTATGATTCATGCCCGTAGGAATTGCTTACTGTATTCAGTATCACAGCAATAGCTATAGTCATGCATTTATGTCTCAGACTTCTCGGGTTACTCTGACAGAGAGCAGACTTTTATTGACTTTTTCTTATTGTATTACATTATACGTATTCGCAGCTGTGTAATCTAACCACCACAGCTCTATTAGGGAATGTCGAGAATGAAAATTTGTGCCGAACTGGGACTCGAACCCGGGTTTCGCGCTTTACGCGAGCGGTCGAATTAGCTGCTTGGCTATCCGTGCACACTCACGTCCTGGGAAAATCTTCCACATGTCATCGTTCCTGCGTTACGACCTGCACTCGTACACACATTATGTAATTCCTGCTGCATAGGAAGGTACGTATTGATTGAAAGTCGCTGCCTGGTATATGAGGGTAAATACAATATTGCAGTGTATGTGTTTTTCATGCATCTCCGAGGGACACTAGATCGTTCTCTAAAACGACACAGGAACAGCAACATCGTAGCTTCGAAAAGTGATGTAATCACCCGCAGTGTTAGATTATGTGCTCACATAACTTACACACATAGTACTACTTTAGAATCTTTCCTGCTATACTTTCCTGGAACATCTCTTATGCTGTTATCATCCAACTGCTTGTCTACCAAATTACCCTAGGGTTCGCCTTCTGCAATGCACTGATGAATTATTAGTTCAGGAACGAGGTCAAATTATCCTTGATCGTGCCACAGCCCGCAGCGCTAAATAGATTACGCTGGAATACCTGCATAGAGTGGTTATCTCCAGTGATGTACCTGTTCCAGTAACCTTAGCTGTTCTTAGACTGGTTATATGGATCGTATGTAACTGGTGCTGTTGCGAGTGACTCAAATAGCCTTAACCAGCTGTGATTAAGCAAAAACCGTCGGGTGATTACCATACTTCAAGGTATCTGAAATATGGTGCTATCCGGGCGGCATTAGGGGTTAAGGTTTTCATGCAAATTAACTAATTTTCCTCTGGTATATCCATCGACGACGAATCAGATGTTGAAACCATTTGCTTGATACCACGTTTCTGCATGAATCAGAGTTGTCATGTTTTGATTATTATTCTTCCTTCGGTAAGTTTTTTTCTGAGTGTGTGTTAGAGAAAGGCGTTTGGTTATCTCTCTCTTGCCTGCTGGGACAATTTTGAACATGGTGCCATCCAGGCATGGCCATCCTTCGTTTTTATGCATTAGGGATTGTGGTGTTCATATTTATCAGCTTGTTGTACTTGGGTGTATCTGTCATTTTGCGTATTCAGTAAAAGTATATTGTTTGCTCTACATCAATAATGAGAATGTTATGTGGAGCAATATATTGTACTTGGTCTAAGACCAAATAGGTAATTTGTCGTAGCAAATGGGGATTTGAAAATCAGTACTAGTTTCACTGGAAAGTACAGTTTGTTAAAGATCGTCTTAACACAATCATTTTCATATGGATGAAAAATTAGTGTAAAATGTTGCTTCTAATGTTATTACAACAATGTCTACAGGCTGTAGGTTGTAATGAACTAAAGCCCTCATTCATAATGAAACAACCCTCACTATCCACCGGTGATGCTTCCCTTTTATGGAGCGTTAAGGCCCCCCATAAACTATGAGACCAGATCGTCGCACATGACAACCATCTTCGGCAACTCAACGCTGTAGTTCCCTCCAGCAGTACTCCACTAGTGCACTCAGGCATCCTAGCCACTATCCGGCTGATACATCTCGACAGTCCACGTGCTGTCCCTGCTGGTTCAATACACCGTTGCCACACGTGGCCTCGACCTCGCACTGCAATGCCACCGCCATCAGCACACCACCTGCATTAGGTGCACATTTCTTCTGTATTAACCAAAATAGACCACTATCAAGCAGAAATTATTGTACTACAGAAACTTCCTGGCAGATTAAAACTGTGTGCTGGACCGAGACTCGAACTCGGAACCTTTGCCTTTCGCAGGCAGGTTCTCTACCAACTGAGCTACCCAAGCACGACTCACACGCCGTCCTCACACCATTATTTCTGCCAGTATCTCGTCTCCTACCTTCCAAACTTTACAGTAGCTCTCTGCGAACCTTACAGAGCTAGAACTCCTGAAGGAAAGGATCTTGCGAAGACATAGCTTAGCCACAGCCTGGGGGATGTTTCCAGAATGAGATTTTCACTCTGCAGCGGAGTTTGAGCTTATATGAAACTTCCAGGCTTTTCTATAACTCTTTCTAACCTCTTTCAGAACTTCCTGGCTTTCCTTTATTGTACTACTGTTTGTATAGCCTCGCATATTTACAAAATTTCTATCGTTACCACGTTTCTCCTACATTCAGAAATTTTTCTATACAGGGTGTTACAAAAAGGTACGGCCAATCTTTCAGGAAACATTCTTCACACACAAATAAAGAAAAGATGTTATGCTGACATGTGTCCGGAAACGCTTAATTTCCATGTTAGAGCTCATTTTAGTTTCGTCAGTATGTACTGTACTTCCTTGATTCACCGCCAGTTGGCCCACTTGAAGGAAGGTAATGTTGACTTCGGTGCTTGTGTTGACATGCGACTCATTGCTCTACAGTACTAGCATAGAGCACATCCGCACGTAGCATCAGCAGGTTAGTGTTCATCACGAACGTGGTTTTGCAGTCAGTGCAATGTTTACAAATGCGGAGTTGGCAGATGCCAATTTGATGTATGGATTAGCACGGGGCAATAGCCGTGGCGCGGTACGTTTGTATCGAGACAGATTTCCAGAACGAAGGTGTCCCGACAGGAAGACGTTCGAAGCAATTGATCGACGTCTTAGGGAGCACGGAACATTCCAGCCTATGACTCGCGACTGGGGAAGTCCTAGAACGACGAGGACACCTGCAATGGACGAGGCAATTCTTCGTGCAGTTGACGATAACCCTAATGTCAGCGTAAGAGAAGTTGCTGCTGTACAAGGTAACGTTGACCACGTCACTGTATGGAGAGTGCTACGGGAGAACCAGTTGTTTCCGTACCATGTACAGCGTGTGCAGGCACTATCAGCAGCTGATTGGCCTCCACGGGTACACTTGTGTGATTGGTTCATCCGACAATGTGTCAATCCTCGTTTCAGTGCAAATGTTCTCTTTACGGATGAGGCTTCATTCCAACGTGATCAAATTGTAAATTTTCACAATCAACATGTATGGGCTGACGAGAATCCGCACGTAATTGTGCAATCACGTCATCAACACAGATTTTCTGTGAACATTTGGGGAGGCATTGTTGGTGATGTCTTGATTGGGCCCCATGTTCTTCCACGTACGCTCAGTGGAGCACGTTATCATGATTTCATACGTGATACTTTACCTGTGCTGCTAGAACATGTGCCTTTACAAGTACAACACAACATGTGGTTCATGCACGATGGAGCTCCTGCACATTTCAGTCGAAGTGTTCGTACGCTTCTCAACAACAGATTCGGTGACCGATGGATTGGTAGCGGTGGACCAATTCCATGGCCTCCACGCTCTCCTGACCTCAACCCTCTTCAGTTTCATTTATGGGGGCATTTGAAAGCTCTTGTCTACGCAACCCCGGTACCAAATGTAGAGACTCTTCGTGCTCGTATTGTGGACGGCTGTGATACAATACGCCATTCTCCAGGGGTGCATCAGCGCATCAGGGATTCCATGCGACGGAGGGTGGATGCATGTACCCTCGCTAACGGAGGATATTTTGAACATTTCCTATAACGAAGTGTTTGAAGTCACGCTGGTACGTTCTGTTGCTGTGTGTTTCCATTTCATGATTAATGCGATTTGAAGAGAAGTAATAAAATGAGCTCTAACATGGAAAGTAAGCGTTTCCGGACACATGTCCACATAACACATTTTCTTTCTTTGTATGTGAGGAATGTTTCCTGAAAGTTTGGCCGTACCTTTTTGTAACACCCTATATAAATTACCCTCCACTAAAACATAGCACACCTAAGTGACCCCTCACAGACCTTTCTTTGGTTGGTAGAGGCTATATTTCAAGCGTTCTCTTCTCAGGGATTCTTCACCTAAATGTCGCATCGTCAGAATTACTCACTGTGAGAATGGTGTGCTCATGATCATGGCTTGTGTTGGCAACGATATCCTTTGCTAAGTAGTATTGAATCAGCCACTACCTAGCCACGGCTCTGTAGTGAATCACAGTTAGGCTGCTCGAAGAAACAAAATTTGAAAAAATGAAAATTTGCTCAATCCTTTCATCACCGTCTGCTGCAGTGCCAATTTAAGTTACGCCATGACACAGTCCGAAGTCGAGGGAAAAAAAACCTGTCAACAGTAGGCGTACTTCCACTAGAAGTTTTGTTTTATGGTCACATAAGAGCGCTTATTTGAATTGATCTTGAGATGATGAAAAATATGATTTGTACTGGGATTCCAATATGGATCTCTCCTTTGGTGGTACTTCATTCTCTCAAGGTTATACTGTTCCATCATTTCGTTGTTTCTCCAAGATGCCAGACTACCTAAGTTTCTACGAAGAGCACGTTTCTGGGTTCAAAGCCAGATCCAGCACAAGAATACTCATCACTTCGTTTTAAGCCCTAGCATGTGCACACCTACGTACTGGTGACAAAATATTTTCATTGTTAAGTCTCTTTGTTTGATGTCAACATTAACGACTGGTGCTCGTTTCAGCTTTTAGTCATACAGTGAAGTGTTCATCACATAGTTTCAAATTAAAATACTCCACATCTTGCTACTGATTAAATATAATTAGATGATAAACGTCTCTTCCTTTATAGTTAGCAATGACAATGTGTTCTGTGTCCGGCTCTCAGGCAGCAACGAATTTCCCATAAAATCATTAAAATTTCTGGAAAGTCATACCTAAAAAGAGAAATTTAGAGGTAACATACCTTTGTTGACTTTTCGTCGCGTTCTTTATGCTCAGGCATACGTGATCTCGTAATTGGAGAACAAACAGTCGATATTCAACATCAATTCATGGATAGAAAACAACAGCGCAAGATGCGTGGTTCGAATTCCCGTCAGGTAAAAGTAATTTTTTCTTCATGTAAGGTTCAAACATCTTGCTATATGTGAAAAAATTCGATATCTAACATGTAATTTTACTTACTTACCATCTGTTTAGTTGCTGAAACGAAAAATTAGAATATGACATGTCAGTTTTATACACGTGCATACTTTGCTACCTGTTAATGAAATAAGAAACAGAAACTCTCTCTTGGTTAGTTAGCAGGCAGATAACGGTCGTATTAGGATTACCAGTCCAGTACGAAAGCTTTCGTTAATATTCTAATTCAGGCTTCGTAACTGATACAGATTAAAACTTCCGTACGTCACGTCTTTTTACCTTTACCGTGACCGGGTCTCGGTCAGGCACGAAAGCTTTGTACGGACAGCAATGACTGTAGGTCCTGGGTTTGAATCCACATCTAGAACAAAAACGTTCATCATTCAAACAATATAAAGTGCAAACAATTGCAGAAGTAATACATCACGAATCATGGATGCAGTGGAATTGCTGTTAAGGTGCTTATAATGTTGAAGTTTCCATAGAGCGCTTACCGCTTTTGATCGCATTCCTCTTAAACGGTTAATTTATGCAAACCCACCCGCCACTTGTATGTGACCTGCAGTAAGGTCATAGTTGTCAGACTTTTTTTGGGCGACCTGAGAGTGACATCATAGACTTTACGTTATTTTTAGGTCACAAATTATAGTAAGTACTATGCAAGAGAACGCCCCTTACATTTTTTAAAAACTTATGACGGTGCATTAGGTTTGTTCCAATGGGTTTTCATGTTGTGTCATTTGGAATTCACACATCTACTGTAATTTTACAGTGTTTGTACTGCCATGACGTCAATTTTGGTTCACAAATTATAGTAATTAGTATAATTCGGGCAAAAGGAAAATATCCCACAATTTCAACGTTACGCAACAGACCTTGAAGAGTTAGGTAGAGGGGAGGAGGAGGGTGAAGATTGACGCTTTTACGTTATAAACTATAACCATTAAGATAACTGGGTCATTAATTAAATATATCTAAACATAACATTAGAGCACAGGTTACTGTTTTCTTTACATGAAGGTCATTAAATCACACTCGCTCATGTGGCCAATTTGCTTACATAAGAGAACAATGGATCCTTTACGCGAGAACCGGTGGAGTCTCAAATACTTTTTGAAATGCAAGCTGTTTAGTACTATGTGACATATCATACGGTATATCTACCCTTCAGCTTATAGTATTCGTTGCCTATCCAACTATTGCCTGGATTTGTAATCGTTTATCTTTACAACGTACTGTCGAAAGTGCAGTGAGTTGCCGCAGTCGGAGGGAATGAAGAGGCTTGCACAAGTAAGAGTAGTATTGAGAGCTGCATCAAACCAATCTTCAGACTGAAGACCACAACGACAAAATGTTCCTTCAAGGGTGCGTTATATGGTTCTGGAAATAAAGAATTACTATGTTGCTGGACGCACCAAACATTGCACCGGAACTTTTCGGCAAATGAAAACTGGAAATTTTAGTATATCAATGAAACTCATTCGAAATTAACGTAATGAGCAACGATATAAGAAAAACGAAAGGAGAAATTAACGTAATGAGCAACGATATAAGAAAAAAAGTTTAAGTGCTATAAATATGGTTATTCTCCTGCGTAAAACTGAGCCAGATGTTATATTATGGTGAAAAAAGGGAAAAAGCAATACTAAAACAGTTTAATCATTCGAAAATCATACTTGCTTCGTGCCGAAATTTTAGGAACACAAGCTCACAATACAAGTACTTTCCCTTCATGTTCACACAAGCATTGACATTCGAGGGTTTGAGGGTTCGAGTGCCACCGAAAGCATATTTTATTGATTGCAGTTAAATTCCCGTACAGTGGAACCTCGCTTAACGAGCACCTCCCATAACGCCCAGTTCGCATAACGAGCAAAACAAATGGTAAAAACGAGTGACAACGATTTAGTGTGACACCACATGCCGTTCGCGTGAGACGGGGAAACGTTCAACAAAATGAACACCATTCACTGTCGGCAGCGTTGTGAGGCACGGCGAAGCAGCCACGAAGGCCACGAAGGCAGCAGGGAACTTCATCAGCAACTTACAGATGCTTGTAGATTCTGAGGGTTGTCTGCCGCAATAGGTTTTTAATTATGATGAGACGAATTTTTTCTGGAAAAAGATTCCGAAGCGTAAATTTTGTACAATGTCTTTACTATGTACTGCAGTCTGGGCTTAGAGCACAGTCTACTGCCATCTTAGTGCAGCCTGTGATCACACATTTTTCTAAACATGTATTTACACAGTGTTTTTATGAGCAAATTTTAATAACCCTCGTAGAAATGTCCCCGAAGATAAAGCCCCAAGAACACAAATAAGGAGAATGAAAATGACCTTGGAAATGAAATGTAAAGTCATTGAAAAGCATGAACAT
The DNA here is from genome assembly GCF_023864345.2 of Schistocerca serialis cubense. NCBI lineage: Eukaryota > Metazoa > Arthropoda > Insecta > Orthoptera > Acrididae > Schistocerca > Schistocerca serialis. The sequence continues at coordinate 475,799,671 of NC_064640.1, forward strand.
GGTGTGAGCGTTGCTGATTTAGCACGCACATACAATCTGTCTACATCAACTATTTGCTCTATACTCAAGAACAACGACAAGATTAAGGAAACACATGCCTCAAAGAGAGTGACACGAATATCTTAACGATGATTTCGTATTCTGGACAATGTCGAAATGAAAAGTAATTGGAAGGCGACACTATTAACGAGAACATTATTTGTGAGAACGCGAGAATGTTTTTCGCCAGCCTCTGACGTCAGGATCTTCAGCGGCCGATGAAGTGTTTATGGGAGGCCGTGGGTGGTTCACGAAGTTTAGGTGAAGAACCGGTATCCACAGCGTTGTGATGCACGGCGAAGCAGCCACGTAAGCCACGAAGGCAGCAGGGAACTTCTTCAGCAACTTACAGATGCTCGTAGATTCTGAGGGTCGTCTGCCGCAAAAGGTTTTTAAATATGATGAGACGGGTTTTTTATGGAAAAAGATTCCGAAGCGTACATTTATAACAGCAGAAGAGAAGACATTGCCCAGTCACAAGCCAATGAAAAACTGTCTCACACTGTTATACTGTGGCAATTCAACCGGCGATTTGAAAACTAAACTGTTGCTTGTTTACCATTGGGAAACTCCACAAGCCTTCAAGCAGTGTAAAGTCCAGAAAGGCAGGTTAAATGTGATGTGGAGGTCCAACAACAAGTCTTTCGTTGGACGTGATCTTTTTAGTGATTGGATCAATGAAGTGTTTTGCTATTCAGTGAACAAATATTTGCTTAAGATGAATCTGCCACTGTATCTCTTGATTCTTATGGACAGCGCTCCTGCCCATTTTCCAGGCCCACAGGATCACATCGTTGAAGAATTTCAGTTTATCAGAATCCTGCTTCAGCGTCCCTTACTCTAGCCTATGGACCATCAGCTTATTTCTAACTTTAAGAAGCTCTACCCTAAATCCCTCCTCGAGCATAGCTTCACGTTGACTGACGCTACCAATCTCTCTCTCAGAGGGTTTAGGAAATACCACTTCAACATCGCTACCTGCGTCAAGATAACTGAAAATGCGTGGGAACGGATTATCAAGAGAACTCTCATTTCTGCTTGTAAGAAGCTTTGCCCGTGGTGCGTTGTCGAATGTGACTCTTAGGCATTTGGATCAGTACCTGCGGAGCCTGTTGTCAATGAGATTGTGTCTTTGGACAAGAGCATGGGACTAGAAGTGGATAACAATGTTATGAATGAGCTTGTGGAAGATCTCAGCCAAGAAATGACCACCAAAGAGCTTAGGAGTTGCAGTGTGTTTCATAGCAGGAGGTTGTGGAGAGGAGTTCAGAGGAGGAAAAGGGGGAGGAGGAGGAGGAGGAGGAGGAGGCAATAGCAAAGCAGCAATCTTCTGTCGCAATGAGAGAAATGCTTAAAGCATGGGAATCGATTGCATCGTACATTGAAAATCATCATCCCAATAAAGCATTGACTACGTGCACTACAAATTTATTTGGCGATAGTGGTGTGTCGCATTTTCTCCAAGTGTTGAAGTGTCGACAGAAGCAATGATTATAGATAGCTTCCTAGTGAAAACAGTTAGTTATACATCATGAATAATAAAATGCAAAGTACTGTATGTGTAATTATCTTTGAATAAATAACGTGAATAAGATAAAACTTCTAGTACTTATTCTGCATGGACTGCATTATCGTATTTTGCATTAATTTATATGGGATAAATTGCTTCACTTGACGAGTGTTTCGCTCTACGAGTAAGATTCTGGATCGAATTACGCTCGCTAAGCGAGGTTCCACTGTACTTCCTTGTCTTGTGCATTTGGCAGCAATTGCGCAACAAGTACACGTTTATGTAGCTTGCGTTATCGACACCAGCAGTACCTGTGTTTCTCCATTATGAATAGTTCGACATTGTTCTCAGCTATTTTTCTTAAATTTCATACCATTCGCCATGCAGCACGTTATAAAATCATTTTGACTCCTATGCCAATGAAGGGTACTGTAACTTTACGACGTCTTACCACTCAAATGTATTTCAGTTCATATACACGTTATGAGAAAAATCTGTTTGTCTTTATGCTGTGACTTCACCAGGTAAGGTTAAGAACTACCTGCGTATCTCGTAACAAATTGTCTACATGTTGACTCACAAACAGCCAGTTAAACAAGTAGCATCGGAAGATGGGAAAATGAGGAAATTTTGCATTTAGGTTTTTGAGAAAATAATTGATAATTGTGGAGCTGATAAAGTAAGAGCTACTCTAGTATATTTCTACTTTGAAGCGATTTAGCTTGTTGAAGATAGGGGGTGACTAGAAGGATGTTTATGAGAGTAGTTGCCAATTGAGGAAAGGGGCCTGTCATTTACTAATATCTGCCTGGTTTATGTGCAGCTAATATGTTAATATAGCTACATAATCTTTCGTTATATGCTTCGTTGTTTGGCCACTTCAAGTGCTATGGTTACGTAGTGATGAGATAAACCTAGTAAAACAACCGATGCATTCGGATGTTGGAAAACAACCTTCTCATTTGGTTGTAGTTCCATGTATCAGCAGAATTATTCATTCATTCTTTTCATTGAAACTAGTCTCTGGGAGCAACCGAATGAAGACTGTCGATTCAGTCAGTCGGACTACTCAATCATTCTTTTTAATAAAATCGGTGTGTGGGAGCAACCGACAGAAAACAGTCGTGCAGGTTTACCTATCGGTCGGATTATTATTTATTTACTTTATTCGAGTGACAGAAGTCAGTGGTTGTAATCGAATGAAGAGATTCGACACCAACATTGCCTGAATTATTCATCCCTTCTTTTCGAGTGGAAACCATCTGTTATTCTCTGTTCATTCTTTTATCTGAAACCACTCTTTAGTGCTTCAGATGACTCATCTATCCATTCATTCTTCTGAGTGAAACCACTTGCAATAATTTAGTTAGTTGAACTAAGGCAATGCTACATAATAGGACAGAGGCTTGTCGTAAGTGAAGACGTATCTCAAGCGTATGCCAACGTTAAAATAAGCATTGTACATGTTCATTTATTTATGAACTGAATGGAGTATTTTTCTTTTCATCATTTAAAATTAACTTATGTATTGCTGTGGATGAAATCGTTACAGGTGCCATTAACGTGTAATTAATTAACTTGACCTATCACTGGCGTAGGTCTGTCATCCCTTCGATTGCAGCTCCCAAACAAAAAAATCTAAAACCGCAGTCGTCTGGGTGAAATTTGATTATTTTTCCGGACACAAACTGTCTGTAGACGATAATTTGTTTGATGACCACTATTTTTCGGGAGGAGCGGGGACATGAGAGGTGGAATGCTTTCTCGCTTGCGTTTCAGTGCCAACAACGCCAGTGGGTGCATGCCTCCATCCGTCCAGCTGATATAAAATACACGTGAGAGTGTCAGGGATTTATGAAAAGGCATTATAGAGACGTTCATGTTTAACCGTAGCACTAATTAGCTATAAGGAATATGAACATAAATGAAATTAATTTTACACAGCTCAATGCGTAGAAGGCAAGTAACATTAAAGATATTCAGTGGTCTGATTGACGGGTCTGCTTCGCGGTGTATGTGATCTCTCATTGTCGACGGCCTCTCATTGTCGGCGGCTTCTCACTGTCTCAGTAAAGAAGCATGGAGAATACAAGGTGTACCAAAATTGTCTTTACAGCTTCGATCACATATATTTGAGAAATTGGGATAGGAAGAAAAGCGCGGTTTGCCTCACAGTGTTTATAAATACCGAAGGTTCTAGTAGCCGCTTAACAGAGATCAGTGGCCATATTTTTTAGAGAAATATTTGGGACACATTTAAAAATTTTGATATTGCAGGATGTGTCTTCATTGAATGTAATAAATGCAAACTATCGCTTTAATTTCCTACAAAAAGTACATTAATTTATATTTTATTAGGAAGTTCAAAGATGGAGTGCAAGCAGACATCAGTGCTGTAAATTTTCTTCAGCATGTCTGTATTCTTTAACAGCATTATGAAAACATTCAACTCGAATTTCATCACAATTCATTCTAGCCACTAACATTTCTTTGGTAGTTTCTACGATAAGTCGTGTTCTGTCAGTGCTCCATACTTTACTCATTTAGGAAAATACTCTTCCAGTAACCGTATACTGATACAGGTGAAATGAACATATAATTCGGAATAAATTGTTTCATAGCTGTTAAATTCAGGACAGATAGGCGTCCGTAAGTATTTTCGAAACATTCGGAACAGAGCTAGGAAAACTGTGACTGTCACGAGAAAAGGTGGGTGGAGGGGCGAATGGTCACTTGAAATGTGCGCGCCGTCTGTAGCACACAGGTTGTCTAAGCTATATGCCAGTACTATTTCCGGCCTAGGATGTCCTCATCAGAGTCAGATATTGCTGCTCTTATATGACCTCACAGTTCGTGAAAGTCCCACCCGAAGGTGAAAATGTAATGGGGTTCCGCAGGACCTGGATGTCAGACCTGGACTGTACCAACCATTCCACACATTGCGCCAACTGCTTAAGTGTGTACAGTCAACAGCTAACATGGGAAAATAATAAAAAAAATCACCTTTAGATGTGTGTGAACAATATGCCTTTCTGTCTATTCCCATTTCTAAAATATACGTGATAAAATTTGTAAGATCATTTTGGAACATACTGTATACGTATAGAAGACCGTTTAAGCGTGCGTGCGTCAGCGTTTTTAATAGACTGAACGAAAAAACAATTTATGATTCGGTCCTTCTTTAATGATTTTTAACTATGCAGTCTATTTCCAGTCAATCGAATTTGCAGCGACACGTGAAAAGGTCCGGGTTCACCCCAGACAGTTGTATAAACGTCCCTTCAGCACGCCTCTGGACGTACTCAAAATTAGGACCAATCCTGGGAAATCCGGACGTATTGCCGCCATAACTGGGGATGCAAAACATGAGCGCATTTATTCCCTTAATGATACACGAAGAAGAGAGGAATCTTACTTCATTTTATCAATAGTTTCCATTCCGTTTTGTAGGCAATGTGTGATGATGTCCACAAATGAAAAACCATTTGAATATTTAGCCTTTTCTATGTGTGAAAGGTAAATATTTTCTATAGAAAATTACGTCATCAGCAACATACGTGCCCCCGACGTTTCCGGTTTTACAAGTAGTGTCCTAGCTATTAAAATGTCATAAGCACAAATTTTCAGCACTATCTGTACGGCGTTAGTAATCTGTATGGGGCTAGGAGAGATTATTTAATTTTTATTAGTCCGTTTTAAAATCATTTTATATTAAAATGCTTCTACATTTAAATAACTACTTTCTGCTTTTTAGTCTTGTGTGTGTGAAACTTTTCAACTGATTTAAAGCATTTTAATAAGATTACAACAGAGACTTACGGTAAACTTCAGGAGTGTTTCAGTTACTTTCCAACTGAGTCAAACATTATGTGGCTTTCTCATATGCATATCTCGCAGAAAGGCCACGAATGTAAAAATGAGAGACAATTGAGCTCACAACGAATCTTAGTAGCAATCGTTTTAACTGCAAACATTCGCGACTGGAACAAGAAAACGGGAACGTAGCAGTGGGACTCAAAGTACCTACACTCCGCCACAAGAGAAGACGAGTTAATATTGCACTGTCATTCAGCTGTAACTAAGTTGAAAGAAGCTTCAGGTCTATAGCTTATCGGGAAGTTAGTTTAAAATGAAATGCACAATATGAGCCGAACAGACGGACAGACCAAAATCATAGTGCCCTCCCCCACACGTCTGATATGAAAGCGAGACCGTTCTTGCACCAAGTACCTACTGTCGGCCACACACCAGAAAAGAAAGCGGGTTAATATTGTGTTGTCATTCAGTTCTGGGTTAAGTTGACAGTTACAAGTCTGTAGCTTATAGGTAAGTTTGTCTTAAATTAATTTCAAAATTGTGCCTAACAAACTGACAGGCAGATAGGGTTTCTCTACCTAAAATGTTACCCGTTGTGGTATTTATTGGCCTACATCTGAGTGAAGTCATTTGTCCCAGTTTCCCGGCTTGTACCGTATGTGAACGTGATCTGTATTACTTTGAGCTTTATTCGGAGCGCTGCATAGCCGGCCTCGACTATCATGTGCGTTAAGAACAATTTGAGTTTGTTTCGAGTGGGATAGAAAGGTAACATGCTATCACCAAACACAAAGTATGATGTTGACATAACGAGAATTTTCAGCAGTATTGGTATGTTTGAATGGTGTTCATTCGAGCTGCAGAAGACAAAATGACGGAAATCACTCTCTACGAAAGACTGCCGCAGCTATCGCGTCCACTCTTGGTGCGTAAGACGCTCATTTTCGGATGCCACACGTGTCTAATATCTCGCCATTCCTGCAATACAGAAGTGGACTCTGAAGGTGCAGGCGACATATCCAGCCATCTTAATGTGATAACCAGTCAAATGCCTGAATAGCTATCGGTTCCAGCGCCCACCTCTGCGAGACGTTCAGGAAGAGTGTCATAGAGTTTCCGCAAGGTATCGACTGGGATGTGGGGTCACACCGACTCCAGTGCCGTGGCTAGGTGCGCTAGGCCTCTTGGTTGACGATGCATGGAACGAAGAACCGGATCGAGGTGGTCCCATAGATTCTCGATTCGCCCTTATACGGGGAGTCTGGTGGGCAGGGGAATAATGTAAACTACGTACGATGGAGCTCTTCTAACCACGCATGCTGTGTGACACTTCCAATTTTCCTGCGGGTAGATGCCATCGACAAACAAACTGAATTTAGGGGTGGACATGCTCCAGAATGATAGATGCACACGGAAATACGAGATCACCCAGGAATAGCCACCAAAACATTCCTCAAGTGTGGACTCTTCCGACAATTGCTGCACTGTGTTTGGTTTTAGACGTGTTTCACGTCCTCCACAACAACAGCGATCGTGAATGTCAATGAAATTCACCAACAGTCGTATAACTTAGGATGTTATTTTATCTTATTTTATGATATACAGCCATATCAAACCGTAAGTCACTGGATGTCGTTGCTATCAAGTCTTCGAATGGTGCAGTAGCGTAACGAATTCAAGACATCCAGTGAATTATGACTGAATTTCACAGTTTAATTCATTTGGAGAAGTTCATATGGGACCTGAAGATGGCGTAATGGGATGCTGAAACTGGTAGCCTTCAAAATAAAATAAAATAACATACTAAGTTACATGGCTGCTGGTGAATTTCAATGACATTGACAATTACGTAACCAGCCTATGTCCCCAGTCCATAACGGACCAACGGAGATTGACAACAGCGATCTGCTCAATGGGGGATAAAACATCAGTCATCTTAAAATGCCACCTGCCGCCACGCAGCGGATGTTCAGTTACGATTTTGGCGTACAAATTCCAACCTTTTGTCGCTGACGAACGACAGTCAGCATTGATGCATGACCCAGTAACCTTCTGCGGAGGCCCATATGCAGCTAAGTTCGCCAAACGGTCGTTGAGGATACACTGTGGGTATCCTCTTGTTTATCTGGGCGTTCAGTTGCTCATTATTTTACCGTCTATTCGCCTCTTTATGTCTCCGGAGCCGTTGTTCTTCCCTGTCATCTACGCCGTTGGTGCACCATAGTAGCCTCGGCGCCGATGTCGGATAGTGATATTTTGTCACGCGTGGTATACTTTAACCGCAGCAGCAAGCGACCAATTTACAGTTTTAGCCTTTTCGGAAATTTTTGCGCCCTTGCCCTACAAGCCATGGTCATCCCCTTCTGAACATCAGAAAAATCACTCCCTATGCACATTAAGACAACGCCTGTACTGTTTTCCATGTCCCCCACCCCCACACATGAATTATTTACCGTCCATTACTAGTGCTGTTACGTGCCCTCTTTGAGTGGTTATTGCAAGCTGATGTCGAACGTAAAGGTGGTCACATTTATGTGACTGGATCTTGTATCTGTGTGGCATATTCGCTAATCAACCAATAGATTATCGATATAGACAAAACAGCTGGTTGGTCTACCTTTGCAACGCAATAGAACAGCTATTCCGCGATGCATGGACGATAATTCCTTCGTGGCTTTCTGGGTTTTGCGGAACGAGATTTCTACCCACTGGTCTCGAAATCCCCATAAGTTAGAGGCCAATAGATTGTGTACTTAGAGGTGGTAGAAATTAACTTCCTAGTGGCGTTCCATCAGATTCAGATCAGGAAAATTTGGTGGCCAAGATATTACGGTGAGCTCATATCGCACCCTCAAACCAATGTCGCTAGAATCTGGCTTTCTGACTCGGACAGGTATCTGCGCGAAGATATTATCACCGCCGTAAAGACATCAAGCGTGATGTCCGCAATAATGTATACGAAGTCCAGAGCTTTCTTGGTGCATACGATTACTACAGCACGTCCCATAGAAGCCCAGGTGTATGTCCCCCAAAGCGTGATACCCCTCCAGTTGGCCTACGTCCGTGGTGTTGCGAAAATTTCGAGCTGCAGTATGCCCGGATGGTGGCTTATTAGACACTGACGTACAACAAATATAACAAAATAAGTGATTCATCCATTGGGGACACTCGTTTCCATTTACCCATGATCCGATCTCGATGTTCCCCTCCGCACTGCAGTCGTAATTGACGATGTGTTTTGGTTAACATTGGGGCATGTATGGGCCTTCTGCTCGGGGTTCCAGGATTGTATTCTATAAAGCATATTTGACACAGATCGCCCTATCCTGTTTTACAGAGTAAGATAGACTCCAACCATCACTTTCTACCATGAGGCGTTAAACATTCAACAACACTTCGCCTGCTCCTTTCCCACATGCACTTTGCGCATTCTCAACGTAGCAAATCGCCCTTTTTTCAAAGTCGCATATGTCAGTCATGTTTCCATCCAATGTCGTCACTAGATACGATCCCACTAGTTTCTGTTCTGCTTATACACATCGACGGAAAAAAATCGCAACATCGTGAAAGAGTTGTGTGACATTAACGAAAGTTGGTATGCGAGCTACTACTTTTGAGAGCTTATTTGTATTCAAATTTCTCGCCAGTCGCATAAGAGTAGCACTAGTAGCGCCAGTATGAGGATGCAAATCAGGTTTGCTTCAAACATACGCTGTAACGGACGTGAGCGCTGGTTACCTTTGAGACTGGCGTGGCGATCTGAAGTTTTTGAAGAACATCTCCATGGAGACAAAGACGCCACTGTCAGAACCTAACTGAGTTCCAGCGAGGTCGTATAAGAGGGCTACGAGTAGCTGGATGTTCCTTTTGCGATACTGAAGAAAGGCTTGGCACGAATATAGCCACTGTACATGATTTCGGTGGTCAAGAGAATGTACGGACACGAGAAGACGGGCTGCGGACGGCCACGTGGCACTACCGAGAGGGAAAACAATCGCGTTCGGCGTATGGCTCTGGCACATCGTACGGCATCTGTAGCAGTTTGAGCAGTACTTAGCACCACGGTTACACAACGAACTGTTACAAATCGATTATTTCAATGACAGCTCCGAGGCAGGCTCACTGTAGCGTGTATTCCAATGAGCCCAAACGTCCGCCATTTACAGCTTCAGTGGTGGCAAGCGAGAGCTAACTGGAGGGCAGAGTGGAGGTCTGTTGTGTTTTCTGATGAAAGCCAGTTGTGCCTCGGTGCCAGTGATGGCCGTATGTTGTCTAGAGGGCGACTAATTTAGGGCCTTCAACCAACCTGTCTGCTTGCTAGACGCCTTGGACACACACCTGAATTTACGGTCTGGGGTGTGTTTCTGAACACAGCCTACTAATCTTTGCTGGTTGAACATGATTACAAGTAGATGTGGTCACAAACTTAGACACTAGTGGCTGCTAGTTACTCGTGGCGCACAAAAACCAGGGCCATCTAAACTGACACAGCGGTCAAAGCTGCAGAGGTCTGCGAGAAGTCTGGACCATATGTTCTAACACCACGAAGTATCGTAGTACCTCTCAATAGCCGCTACCTAAAAAATTATAGAAATGGAAACTGATGTTACTGGATGGTGGAAAGAACATAAAACGGTAGTACCGTGACTGGAACGTGTAGCCAAGACCATTCTGTGTGCTTCACCTTCAAGTGGATGTAGTGAGTGGAATTCAGTACTGCATATTTGGTTGGCACCGAACGGCACAGAAATGTGGACCCTGATGTTGTGGATGACATTTTATTGGTTCACAGAAAAAATAACCTGTTAAATATCTCTGACGTACATTAACTGATGTCGATAATATTCAGATATTAAGGAAGTATTTCGGAATTATGTTACTTAAACTTAATGAGCCTTTCAAACAGTTTGCTATAGACGTCTAGTTCATTTCTGTAGGAGTTCGACGACTGTTCTCTGTTCTAAATTGTTTTAATACTTAATGAATATTAGAGAAACCAGCTCATCCTCGACTTCTTTTTGGTTGTGCTTTCGTCTCAGACTCGGTAACTTCTCGATAGTTTATGTGTGTGTGTGTGTGTGTGTGTGTGTGTGTGTGTGTGTGTGTGTGTGTGTGCCTATGCCACTGCAATTCTTGGTCTTTCTCTAAACAGAGAGAGTATATTATAAAACAATCACAAAATTAAAAGCAGTCTTCGAAAACTTCATGTTTACACCCACACGCACACACACACGGGTGTGAACATGAAATTTTCGAAGACTGCTTTTAATTTTGTGATTGTTTTATAATATATTCTCCATTGATCGTGACCGGGCCAAATATCTCACGAAATGAGAGTCAAACGAAAAAACTACAAAAAACTAAACTTGTCTAGCTTGAAGGGGGAATCCAGATGGTGCTATGGTTGGCCCGCTACATGGCGCTGCCATAGGTCAAACGGATATCAACTGCGTTTTTTTAAAAATAGGAACCCCCATTTTTATTACATATTCGTGTAGTACGTAAAGAAATACGAATGTTTTGGTTGGACCACTTTTTTCGCTTTGTGATATATGGCGCTGTAATAGTCACATTACGTACTGCACGAATATTTAATAAAAATGGGGTTCCTATTTCAAAAAACGCAGTTGATATCCGTTTGACATACGGCAGCGCCATCTAGCGGGCTAACTATAGCGCCATCTGGTTTTCCCTTTCAAGCTAGAGGAGTTTCGTTCCCTGTAGTTTTCTCGTTTGATGCTTATTTCGCGACATACTTGGCCCGGTCACTATCAATGGACCACCCTCTTATATATATATATATATATATATATATATATATATATATATATATATATATATATATATATACTGAAGCGAAAAAGAAACTGTTATAGACATGCATATTAAAATACAGAGACATGTAAATACATAGAATACGGCGCTGCTGTCGGTACCGCCTGTATAGGTCAACAAGTGTCTGGCGCAGTTGTTAGATCGGTCATCGTTGCCACAATGGCAGGTTATCAGGATTTACGTGCTTTTTAAGGTGGTTTTATAGTCCGAAGTAGCGGTGAAGTGGTGGTTTTCCCGTACGACAATTTCACGAGTGTACCGTGAATATCAGGAATCCGGCAAGAGATCAAATCTCCGACATCGTTGCTGCCGAAGAAAGATCCTGCAAGAACAGTACCGACGACGACTGAAGAGATTCGTTCAACTGGACAGAAGTGCATTCCTTCCACAAATTGTTGCAGATTTCAGTGCTGGGCCATCAGCAAGTGTCAGGATACGAGCTATTCAGCGAAACATCATCGATATGGGCTTTCGGAACCGAGGGGCCACTCATGTACCCTTGATGACTGCACGATACAAAGCTTTACGCCTCACCTGGGCCCGTCAATACCGACGTTGCAATGTTGATATTGGAAACATGATGCTTGGTTAGATGAGTCTCGTTTCATATTGTATCTAGCGGAAGGACGTGTACGTGTATGGAGAAATCCTCATGAATCCATGGAACCTGGATGTCAGCAGGGGACTGTTATAGCTGGCGAATGCTCTGTAATGGAGTGGGGCTTGTGCCGTTGGAGTGATATCGGACCCCTGATAAGTCTAGATACGACTCTGTCTGGTGACACGTACGTAAGCATCCTGTCAGATCACCTGCGTCCATTCATGTCCATTGTGCATACCGACGGACTTAGGAAATTCCAGCAGGATAATTCGACACCCCACGCGTCCAGACTGGTTTCAGGAAAACTTTTCTGAGTTTAAACACTTCCACTGAGAACCAAACTGCCGAGACATGAATATTACCTAGCATATCTGGGATTCCATGCAACTTGGTGTTCAGAGGAAATCTCCACCCACTCGTACTCTTACGGATTTACAGACGGCCCTGCAGGATTCATGCAGTCAGTTCCCTCCTGCACTACTTCTGACATTAGAAGAGACCCTGCCACGTCAAGTTGGGTACTTCTGGGTGTTCTTGGGGTGCCTACACGATATCAGGCAGGTGTAACACACACACACACACACACACACACACACACACACACACACACACACACATGTGTGTATGTATGTATGTATATATATGTTTATGTATATAGGCATATGACGTCATAAGCCTTTATGGTTTATTATATATGAGTATGTGTGTGTTTATGTGAGTGTGTGTGGGTCACAAATGTGCATGGCGGATACTCGCGTGTCGAGTCTTTGAGCACTCGAAAATAACGAGTTGGGAGATGATGTCAGAGGACCCGCTAGCGCATTTAAAGCGAGTTGATGTAGCGCATCTATAATGTACTCCCTTCTCTATGTCACGTTGTTACAACACACACCTGCGGCGTTTAGGACCACGGTGGGCAGTGGTCACAGTTTTTCTGACTCATCAAGTTTTCCTTCCAGCTTCTGTTGCTCCATGGATCACGATATACGTCACATTTACAAATCCATTAGCCTGTTCCGGGAAACGAATATCGAGGCACGCGGTGTTATTGAAAGTTCGGATATCGTCTTCCAAGCCTGCATATTGCTATTAAAGAATATAGCTACAATCGGTATCGCAGTTTTCTGGACCTAGAACGTGATTCGAAACATTGCTAGTGGTTTTGTTGTTTTTTTGCCGAATCGATCTTGGTCCATCGGCACTGATTGCAACGTCACTTACTAAACCTAGTTAAGGAAAGGAGAAAATATTAAAACGCAATAAATGAACTAAGGAATAGGAAATGAAGTTCTATAACATACGAGCCGAAGAGTGATTGTAAAAAATGACAAACTGTAAATGGTCAGAGGACAAATGCAAAATTGCAGAACTATACATTACCAAGAAAAAAGGATTGCTTCCTGTTGGAAACGGACATAGACGTTTGAACAAAAGAAGAGCATCTGTAAGAATTGGAAGACCTCAAATGTCAAGCTAATACTAAGCAAAAAAAAGGGAGACTGAAAGTCTGAAGGAATGTATAGAATGGCTTTACAGTGGAAATTAACTTAAAGACAATACTACGCAAAGGGAAGAGGAACAAAATGTCGCGAGTAAACTATTCCACGTGATGTGCAATGTATATCACACAGGTGGATATGCTCAGACAGCAGGAAGGATGTAATAATCGCAATTCTGAAAATGGCAAATACTGGAATGTGTAAATATTACCGACCTAGACGCCGCACTTGGGGAACATAAATTACGGTGCCGGACAAATGTAAGAACACACTAAGCCGTACTGACGTTACGATGTATCTTACAAGAGGACATCACCAACGTGACCTCATATTTTAAGGAGAAGGAAGCTAACTTGTGATGTATCAACCCCAGGAATTGATCTTTCATGTAAGTTTTGGCAATAACAAATACAGTACGCTATTATGACTTTCTGAAAGTGCAGTATTCAAACTTTCGTCCTTATCGATTGATTTACAGTGAAGTAACACATTTGTGAAACAACTTTCCCTCATTTGTAAGATGCTCTGTTCACTGCTTGAAAGTAAGCAGTTCCTAAACCGTGGCTGACACCAGACATCTCTTTGTCTTGAACATACTTGTGTTGTGAATCACAAATGTAGTGCTTATGAATGAAACGATTGAGTCTCTCATTAAATAAGTAGCGTAGCGCAATCTGATTATTAACATCACTGTCACACTTTTTTTTTGTTTGTTTTGATTCTAAAGCTGGCACTGCTGACGCGAACAAAATCTGTAGGAGTTGCGCTATTATTCAACATGAATGGCATTATGAAACTATAAACAGAAAATCACCAATTTCATAATAATTCTTCACTTCTTTTGGGTTATTCATTTTGATTTCGAGGTAAGTACCACCAGAGCATCAATACGAGAATATTATTAAAATAATATTGAACTTAAGTTTGAGGTACCACATACCCACATTAGTAACTACATTTTGCGTACTATAATACAGCACTCGAACAAAATTTCAAAACATGTAGAGCAGATTTGTTCACATCCTGTCTCGACTTCAACATATCACAAATAGGAGGTTTCTGGCTGTCGCTCCGCTGTATAGCACATCACGCTCGGGCATTAGGCGGCTGCAGTGGGATGGAGCGACTAACAAACAACAGGTGCGCACTAAAGTTTCGAAGCTCTGGATACGGAAGGCAGTAGGTACATACTGTCAGTATAATGGACCAAATTTCACGCACATCGATTCCTAATCCTGGTATCTTGTAAGTTTGTGATACTTTCTTTTTGGAAGATCGAGTGAATAAATCTCTTGTTCTTGTTAGGACATGTTATAACTCAATGTCATGAATGTTTCTCTGTTTAAAGCCTTTAGAAGCCTATTACATATAATAAAGCGTCATTGGAGGCTGAGTTTCAGTAAAGCATACTTCGTTGAGGTGCCATTGTTATGTAACCAAAGATGGATAGGTAGTGGATTCGCGTCCTACTGCACACACTTTTTCCATCTTCGCATTTTCTAAGGGATTCTGGAGTTTCCTATGGAATTAATAGAAATCATTTATGTAATATTTGATGTTACGTAAACATAAGGTCACGCTCTATGAGGACTGAATTTGTTCGGTTTTGTGAACTTTTTAAGCTGAAGACCTTACTAAGTGGACATGAATCTTTCACCTTTGTCTTATTACACAATTGTAGATACTGAAATTTTGATTATGTACACCACTGATAATACAAGATACAAGACGACTAGTCAAGATAGGAAATGTGCGTTTTCATAGTGCTAACGTAGGAATTCTACAGTCGTCCATTTTTGTGAACAAACTGCATGGTCTGCAAGCCAAATAAAGCGGACAAGGGCCAATGGAGAGCGCTGAGAGCCCCAAATCACGTCGAACTACTCGAACAGGAAGTTAACGGCGCTGTACCTCGTGAGGTTGGATATTGCCTCTTCGCAGCTCACAACGTGAAATGCCACGACCCTTGTGGTAACTGCTTTAGATGTGAGTTTTCACCTGATGACAAATATTTTAAAGTCTTCTTTCGTTCCACTCTAACGTGCTTTGTGCGCTTTCTATCATATTCGAAATCTATGTGGCAAGTGCAGTACTAAAATCACCACTTTTAGGCGATCAAAAAGCTGTACTTTTTAAATTGATAGGTTTCACAACAGTAATTTACATGAAACGGAATTTTGAGGAATTTTAGGTTCAGAACTGTGCCATGGGCTGTTATTAAAATATTGGTTCTTTGTCAAACTATAGATTGCTTGAATGTACTTGATTGCTGATAACAGTTTCACATCTCATTTCCTTATTCCTCCTTAAAGAAGGGCGTATGATTTGATTTTTTGTTTTGGAGAGCTGAAATGTGAACTAGTGAAGAGTAATTTGTGGTTATTTAGATTCCGGCTGTTTCATGGATGCTCATGAACGTAATTTACAAACCCTTGTGGCTTGTTTTTAACAATACATTATTAGAAAACACACCATCATCAGTCTTCTTATCATAAAAGAAACCCACCACCAAAAAACAGTATAAAGCGCAACATGAAAAAAGAAAGCCAAGATAAAAGTGAAAGACTTTTTCATAATCACGATAGACAAATACTGTTATCACTGAGATAGTAAGTGCTACAAACACTGATGAGTCTTGTGCCATCCCTCATTGGAATCCTTTAACTTCTAACTGTGTGAACAAGATGAAGAAACAAGATACAAAGAAAGTAGAACGTAACAAAAAAGTACTTTTCGACGACTTTGCTAGTTGTCTCCTGTATCATACGTGTAAACAAATTGAACAGGCTTCTTCTCAGTGATTCTTCGTATCCGAAGTTACCCAAAATGAAGTTACTTGCCTGTTGAGAACCGGATGGATATTAACAAATGGCTAGTTAACGCAGCACGATAGAGAAAACCTACTGATGCTGATTTAACGATACACTATGAAAGTCACCTGTGCTCAAACATTCAATAATGTCTTAATAATCAAGTAATTGATAATGTGCATAAACCTGGAATCATTAGGTTAATGATAGGGCTATGCTCCATTTGCACCTCATGAAGAAATGGCTATGGACTTCTTAATTCTTTTATTCGGATTTGAATGATTCTAGACTTTGAATAGGAATAAAAAAATATTAGTATTGAATGTTGCGTGGGGCTTAACTAAAAGTATTAATGAATAAATGCAATAGTTTTAGCAGCTGTGTGACCGGTTACGAAGTCTCGTAACCGGTTTGCCCTGACTGGTATTAGCACGCAATCTGACTGCATAAAATAAAAATAAAGAATGATAAGGAATTTCCATTAACACAATTGATTAGTTAAGTCCCCGGCAACTATAAAAGCTACGAAACAGCAAAGAAAGCACAAGTGTAACTGTTCTGTGTGTGGTAGTGTGACTCAACATACATGTATCTGGCTCGGTTCTTTCTCAATACGACAAATATGTTAAACACCATTTACAATGAACTAATTGAAAAACCACAAATACTATAATTGCACATAGAAACCAGAATTACAAGTCTAATAAATGAACACGAGCCAGATGCTTTGTTGACTGTACTTGTGAGCAAGAGGCAATGTCATTAAAGAAAACTGTAATACCTTTTTACCTCATCATATATTGACGAAAATTTTCCATTATACCAGCATCATAAATCAAAAACCCATCTCCTCAATTACACTCTGACAATTGCAAACTTCTTCCATCTATACATTACACCAACCGAACAGCATCTATTCTCTCGCCCAACAGAGCAACAACCACTGTCGTCGGCATCCTCTCAGCTACTACTGCACTAGTGGAGGCGGCGGAATAATAATCTTTGGCGCGATCTCTGGCGCTGTGACTCAGTGTAGCCACCTTTCAAATGCCCCTCCTCCACGGGCTAGAATTTGGTGGTATTTTTGCCAGCATTGGTGGTGAAGATACCACCATATTCGTTCAAAAAACACAGACAAAAATGAAAGATGATATTAATAAGTAAATATCACGTAACTAAATAAATTTTGGCTTTGCGCTGACCCTTCAATAACCTAATATATTAAATTAAAGTAAGGAATTCAATGCTTGCATACATGTGATTTTGCATAGTAGTTTACGCAGGTATCATTTCTCAGAGTAGTTAAACAGTTCAATCAATGGCACCAGCAATGACAAATAGGTGCAGATAAGAGTCTCATAACATTTCATAAACAGTAAATACAAAATAAATCAGTTTACACAAATATTCACATAAAATTTTTTCAATAGTTCAATAAACAAGTAGCACTTCTCAGAGTAGTTGACAGTTCCAACAGTAGCACCCAGCAATAGTCAACCGGTGCAAATGGCAGTCCCATAACATTTCATCAGCAGTGGTTGAACAGCTCCTACAGTGGCACCCAGCAATGGCGCGCAGGTGGAGGCAGGAATGAGTGTCATCACATCAATAGTAGCAATTCAAACAGTGGCACCCAGCAATGGCGAGCTCGTGAAGACACCAACAAGTGGTTGAGCAGTTCCAAGAAGTGGTTGAGCAGTTTCAACAGTGGCACTGGCACCCAGCAATGGCGAGCAGGTGCAGACAGGAATGAGTGACATCACAGCAGTGGTTGAGTAGTTCCAACAGTGGCACTTGCACCCAGCAATGGCGAGGAGGTGCAGACAGGAATGAGTGACATCACACCAGTAGTTGAGCAGCTCCAACAGTGGCACTGGCACCCAGCAATGGCGAGCAGGTGCAGACAGGAATGAGTGACATCACATCAGTGGTTGAGAAGTTCCAACAGTGGCACCGGCACCCAGCAATGGCGATCAGGTGCAGACAGCAGTCCCATAAAATTTACCAGTAGTAATTAAACAGTTCCAATAGTGGCACCCATCAATGTTGAACAAGTGCAGGTAACAGTCCATAATATTCACCAGCAATAATTAAACAGTTCACCAGATTTCATCAGCAGAAATTACACATTTCCAGGTGGCACCCACCAATGATAATAGGTGTAAGCACGAACATCAGTTTGAATGCACACACAATTGCTTTTACAGAATTATTATCAATGCTCTTACACTAAACATACAAATTATAATAAACACACAGATGATATCAGATAATTCACATATTAACTATTACAAATACACAAATATCAGTAAGCCTATAATATTTATGGGTGTCAGTGCAAGCCACAACAAATAAGTAAAATAATATTTAGGAGGTAAGTCGGTACCAATTATTTGAGATTAGGAAAGGAAAACACACAAAACACACTCACTCATCTTTCATTCACATACTAAGTACTATTGAGTAAATGAATAGTGTTAACTGGTAAATGCGATTCTGTCAAAATTTGATGTTCTACATGCGTATCAAATAGTAGTGGCAGCAGTGTATAATGGTCAATAATAGTTAGTCAACGTCATAGTCATCATGTCAAGACCAATGTTTGCCAAGCCACATCATAATGTATGGTTGCTGAAGAACTGTCAGTTTGCCAAGATACGTAAATACTTCCTTCCCCCCCCCCCCCTCCCACCCAAAAAAAAAATTATACTCTTTGTTGATTTAAATGTGTGTGTGTGTAGACAATCTTCCTTCCACTGGAGTGTTCTAGTCTGCCATCTTCATCCTTCTTGTTCCATATAAACCAACAAAAAAAAAAAAATGCTCCTCACTTACTTTACCTCTTATCCACCAAAACTCCAATAATCATCAGCATCACATAATCTCAATACTTCAATAATACCTCGTCGATACGTATAAACCTTATCACTAATATCATTTACCTTACCTCTTATCCACCAAAACTCCAATAATCATCAAAATCACACAATCTCAATACTTCAATAATACCTCTTCAGTACATCGATACATATAAACCTTAACACTAATATTATTTCACTTCCATAACAACTCTTTCCTCTAGTCAGTCTCCTCGAACAAGTACAAATTAAATCCTAGTGCAAACTGCAGTTCATCATTCTATACAATCCGAAGACATAATGTCCACACACAACCTCTGTGTAATCCACCTGAGCCAAATCTTCTACTCATTATGAATTATAAAACACATTTTGGTTATCTTGTACATCATAAAATAAAAGAAATGCATACATGGCCTGTAACAGCGTTCAGTTTGAATAACTTTCGGTAAGTAGGTGCGAGTACACAATGTTTGTGATCACATAAGAATGTGAATGAATAAATAGTAAGATTTCACAGTGTGTACACCACTTCAAGAATCATGGCAAAACAGAAGGAAATATGTGGAAGATTTCTTTATGTCAAGCGTCACTTGCTATTTCAATTGCTTACGAAGAATGCAGTGTAATAAATGTCAATGGTCTGAAGCTAGTGTTGGTATTGCTTGTCGTCAGCTTCCTTTCTATTATAATGAATGTATACAGAATCCATAAAACCTCCAGTTCATGTGACTTCAATGAAGTTTTTGTACCCATGTAGTTCGTAGAATTATAGCAGTTCATTTTATTATCTTAAAATGTAAAGCACTGAGCGTAAGCAAAACATGCAATAGCGAGTAAATATACCAGTAGAGAACAGAATGTCAACAAGTGAATGCAGCACAATCCCTACAACGAGGCTCTGCCAAGCGAACAATTTATAAATAATACAATAGTGTAACCGAAACTCTATGTTCGTACACAGTATATAAGTATTTCTATATACTAAATTAAAGAGTAGTTATGACAACAAAACAGAAATGTGTAAATATGCAATCCATATGCAAAGCAGAAACTATATATCTTACATAATAAATAGGTCATTACCATCATATCAGCATAAGCAAATAAATGTTCATATGTAATCTTAGTCCGCAGCTCGTGGTCGTGCGGTAGCGTTCTCGCTTCCCGCGCCCGGGTTCCCGGGTTCGATTCCCGGCGGCGTCAGGGATTTTCTCTGCCTCGTGACGATTGGGTGTGGTGTGCTGTCCTTAGGTTAGTTAGGTTAAAGTAGTTCTAAGTTCTAGGGGACTGACGACCATAGATGTTAAGTCCCATAGTGCTCAGAGCCATTTTTTTTGGTAATCTTAATAAGTAAACATGAAGGCGCAAGTAGATAAATCACAAAGTATAACTTACATACACAGCCATATCAGCACAACTAATCAGGTGACAATTATAATTTAAATAAATAGGCAGAGCAGGCACATAATAAAAAACATGACATCAGTGAAAAACCATAGCGGCCAAGCGATGCATAATATACACAAGTAACAACCCTGTTCATTAATAAAACATTCACAAAATCAGCAAATGTTCGCAAGCATGTCGCTTCACAAGTAAATTCATAGAGCATAAAATTTAACACAAACTATAAATCACGTAATCGCGAGCAGCAAATTACTTATAAAGTACATACCTAAGTAGAAATATGTTACCTGAAAAATAAACTCAATTAATGTTTACCATGTTGGTTTATTACTTTCTTCCTCGAAATTACATTCTTCCTGAAATTTTCTGGATAGCTAGTCTTCTTAATGTCGGACACGCAGAGAATTTACCTGAAGTTCTTAAATATTTTATACAACTGTATCCTGGAAAAACTGAACGTTAATAACGTAAGTTATCAAGTCAGTATAGCTTTATACTAAATTTAATCGGAGAAATTAGACTGTGTATTTGTCTACGGCTGTCAGTGCATTCGCACTGAGCGCTCGATCGCTGTAGGTAAGCGTGACGTAGGAGGAGGAGGAGGACGATATTAGTGTTTAACGTCCCGTCGACAACGAGGTCATTAGAGACGGAGCGCAAGCTCGGGTGAGGGAAGGATGGGGAAGGAAATCGGCCGTGCCCTTTCAAAGGAACCATCCCGGCATTTGCCTGAAGCGATTTAGGGAAATCACGGAAAACCTAAATCAGGATGGCCGGAGACGGGATTGAACCGTCGTCCTCCCGAATGCGAGTCCAGTGGCGTGACGTAGGTAGCAATTGTTTGCGGTCAACGGCTACTTTGTGCGGCGCGCTGACTGACTGTCGCTTTGTGTATGTGCTGCCGCTAGAACACGGCATGGTATCTCTGTCTTCTGTGCGTGTTTACGTGTAACTTAATTTTTCAAAAGCATGTCATTCCACAAAAATTTTAACGTTTGATATATGACGTATTCCCTTAGAGCACCGTGATCTAAGAGTTTCTACTTCAACAGTGTTATCATGAATAATTTTGCGAACTCTATATGGACCGTTATAAAGCAGAAAAAGTTTGCGACACAAACCTTTTCCTTTGTGAGACAAACGATGAGGCTTAATTAACACCTTTTGACCAACTGACAAAGTTTTCAAACGACCAGGACGTTTAGCTGATTTCTCCCTTATAGCTGCCGCAGATGCAATATTTTGTAGAACCAGGTTGACAACTTCAGAATGCCGCAGTTTCCATGTAGGCGGAAAAGGAACGATTTCAGAAATACGATTTGTCGGTGCTTTATTTTTTAATATCAATATAGGTGGTAAAGAAGTTGAATCATTAGGGAGTTCATTCAGAATGTTTTGAAAAGTATGAAGATACTGATCCCACGTTCTGTGATTATTATGACAATAAAGACGACAAAATTATCAATTTTCTTCATCCATCTCTCTGACGCGTTAAATTGAGGGTGAAAAAGTGAAATGAAAATTGGTTTAAATTTCGACGCCGTAGAGTACGAAGCCAAATTTTAGAGCGAAACTGTGATCCATTATCTGATATAACTTTATCAGCATTACCCACTCCTTTAAGAAAATGTTTGATGAAAGCATTAGATACTGAACGAGCTGTTGCTTTGCGTAAAGGTGTAAAACACACATATTTTGATGTCAGTTCCACTACTACCATAATGTACACAAAACCATTAGTAGAGCGAACCACTGGACCGAACAAATCGACTGCAGCCATCTCCTTTAATCTCGCTGGAATGATAGGAAACAACGGTGCTCTGTGAGAAATAGTTGGCGGCTGAGCCTTTTGACATAATTTGCATTTAGAAAGAAGAAATCGCATGCGTTTTTCCATATTACTGAAGAAGCAATTTTCTCCCAATTTATGAAAGCATTTTCTGGGACATAAGTGTGCATAGCTGAAAGGTGTATACCAAATCGATTTATTAACCCACTCATCAGGAATGCAAACTAACCAAGAAGAGTTGTCAACCGATTTCCGTTTAAAAGGAATATCATTGCGAACTAAATAATACTGTCTAATCGCTACGCTTTCCTTTGTCGTAAGGCTGGTATCTATTGTCCTGTCTGTTTCGTCTGTCATTTTCAAAATTACCGCTATAAAGTCCGTTCCGATCATTATCCCTTTTCTCTGAAAACCTATTGTGGTTACCGTTACTGAAAAAATTACAAGAAGTTCCGTCGTCGTTGTCATACTCAAGTTCTTGTAGCAAAGTCTTAAAAGTTTCAATATCGTCTTTACATCTTCCGGCTAAAGCAGTGTGTCTTATCGATTGTGGCAGCTTAGTTAAACAAATAAGAATTAATTCAGTCGGGCTATAAGGGTTGGAAAGGAATTGATTCTTTCGAATCATGTTTTCAAAGTATTCTACCGGTATGCCGAACACAGACTCTTTAAAATTACGCTGCATAATAAGACTATGTTTGACTCTGTCTTGCGTGTTTTCGGACCAACATGCCGATAGAAATCCATGATAAAAATCATTTAAATTATTACAATCTCTAATACGTGCGCGCATGCACGTCGCCGGTTCGTTTTCTAAATATCCACACATAAATTCCAGTTTGTGACTTAGTAGCCAATTTGGCGGAAGTGCGTACATAAATTGATATAAACATGAACATGGATCTATGTCATTACTAGAACTGCGAAATATCTTAAATTTCCGAACTGTTAAAAAGTGTTTATAGTCAAAGTTTTCGCCTCGTGGCGACATAGACCTACCGCGTCTATCCCAGTCCGAATGTCGATTATTGTCAAGTTCGCACGCCTGGCGCTCTCTTGTTGCATCTCGTAAATGAAATAAATTATTTTCTTCAAAACCCCCCGCTATCGGTGATTCTAAATTTCTTCTAGTGTCTTTTCCTACGATTTCGCTTTCAATTTGCTTACCTTGCTTTCGTAAAGTCTCAAATTCCCTTTTAACGCGTTCATTAAATTTTCCCTGATTTTCTACATGTTTATTTATATTCTGGTACTCAATCTCTGTCCCCATTTAAACTACGATTTGTCAATTTATCTGAAATCTCCTCAACTCTTTCCGATAAGTCACCTATTTGTTCTTTCTGTTTATTTACGTCTTCCGTAAGTGTCACGACTCGGGTTTCAGTATTGACACATTTAGTAGTTAACTGTTCATATTGTTGTGTTAGGTTATTTATTCTGTCATTTGGTACGGATTCCTTGATTCTTTCAAATATTTCTTCCTTATCGTGAGCACGTTGCAAATTTAACTCGGAAAAATTTTAAACTATCACGCGATCCCTTTCTTCCTGTTCTCTATCCTCTTCCTTTTGTCTAATTGCTATTGAAGTTAATCTATTACTATGAGCATTCAAAATCGGTTGTACTCTTTCTCTAATTTCTTTCTTTAATTCATTTTTCATGTTTTCAAAACCGTGTTTCCATTGTTCCCATTTGTGATCCCAAATTTAATATTGCACTCATCAACTGCTCCATATTAACTGGTTCGAAATTCTTTTGGCCTCTAACATTTCCCATGAAACTAACTTCCTTCGTCATAGCCGTAAAGCTATCTGTGTTCGATACTATTCCAGAATCTTCTGTCGTTAATCTCGTATTCTGAAAATTTTTCAATTGGGAAAAGTTTTGAACTGGTTCCGGACTATTTTCCCGGCATATTAAATTGTTTTCTACTTTATTAATCACCATAGTGTTCTCCTGTGTTGGAGAGTTCGCCATGTTAACAATTTCGTTATTCTGACTATCCATCATTCTTGCCTTTTTCATCGAGCGGGTAATCATTTACAAAACATACAAAACTCGTCACTGTACGAAAGTTACACACAATATAACACTTTATCACCAACAATACCATTCACATGAAATGCTTCCCGACAAACAAGATTAACGAACAATGAAAACCTTCACAATTGCGCAAAATTGTCAAACCCGTATACGACACATCAAAAATTAAATTCTACGAAAATACCATCAGAAGAATGACA
Source organism: Schistocerca serialis cubense (assembly GCF_023864345.2). NCBI lineage: Eukaryota > Metazoa > Arthropoda > Insecta > Orthoptera > Acrididae > Schistocerca > Schistocerca serialis. The sequence continues at coordinate 475,824,081 of NC_064640.1, forward strand.
AGAAGTTTCGTAACCGGTTGGCCCAGACTAGTATTAGCACGCAATCGGACTGCATAAAATAAAAATAAAGAATGACAAGGAATTTGCATTAACACAATTGATTAGTTAAGTCCCCTGCAACTATAAAAGCTACGAAACAACAAAGCACAAGTGTAACTGTTCTGTGTGTGGTAGTGTGACTCAACGTACATGTATCTGGCTCGGTTCTATCTCAATACGACAAATATGTTAAACACCATTTACAATGAACTAATTGAAAAACCAGAAATACTATAATTGCACATAGAAACCAGAACTACACGTCTAATAAATGAACACGAGCCAGATGCTTTGTTGACTGCTCCTGTGAGTAAGAGGTATTGTCATTAATGAAAACTGTAATACCTTTTTACCTCATATATTGACGAAAATTTTCCATTATACCAGCATCATAAATCAAAAACCCATCTCCTCAATTACACTCTGACAATTGGAACGTCTTCCATCAATACATTACATCAACCGAACAGCATCTACTCTCTAGCCCAACAGAACAACAACGACTGTCGTCGACATCCTCTCAACTACTACTGCACTATTGGAGGTGGCGGAATAATAATCTTTGGCGCAATCTCTGGCGCTGTGACTCAGTGTAGCCACCTTTCAATGTTCACAATCAACTCTAGCTGCTTCTTAGTGCCTGGTATTCACAATTAAGCTTACAGTGTTCCGAGTGCTGCAGTGGTCGCTGTATACATTCAGGGCACTGAAACATCGTAGGTGCGCTCGCGGAGTAAGCTGAAAAAAATAATAGTTTCACCTTCTGCTACAAGGTGAAATTATCACGCTATAAGCAGGCAAGATGTCTAATTTCCCTTGCTTGGAAGCCAGTATGCTGTTATTCGCTTGATGACGCGAGTTGATATTTGTTTTGAAGTCACTAATGTTATAAAGGTTTTACAGGGTTAAGTACTACGCATGAAACGCAATGGGTTTTGATACAAAAGATTGCACACTGCTGCTAACGTTGTTTTATCAGAACGGCAGTAATAGCAGTCATGCGCTACGGTAATATCACTGACAGAAACAGCTGTGTAGTGTCATTATGCCAATAAATGGGCTAAAGAATATGATGAAGAAAAAAGGTGAATTTGGGTGTGCAACAGGAAAAGGGAGGAGGCCATTTTCCATTGCAAATCTTGATGAAGTTGCTGTAGCTATGGTCCAGAGTGCGGTACACTTCTCAAACTCGGAGGCCAGTGCTCGAGCTTCGTCACGGGAAATATCTTTTCACTGGTCAACAGTTCTAAGGATTTTGTGGTGCATTTTACCCTGCTGTCCCTACAAGTTTCATAACAATCACCAAATAAAGTCACAAGATAGGCTACACATCCGCCACTTTTCCCTTCGTCTTTTTTCACATTTGGAAATGAATGTCATGTGGTCGGGAAGTATTCTTTGGACAGACGAGACACGTTTTATTCCGTACAGTGTCGTGAACGCACAGAACTGTCACGGATGGGGCTCTACTCCATCACATGTTGTGCAGGAACGTCCATTGCTCTGAGTTTATGTGCTTGTGGTGTGGTTTCATATGCTCATTCATTATCGGTCCTTTTTTCCTTCAAGGGGATGCTACCTCATGGGCTTGTTAGGTGTACAGTGATAGCTACACGTTATAGGGACCTCTTCGTGCAACACGTGATTCCATGATAGCGAGACTGCATCTCTGTGTACACATCTGTTTTCATGAAAGATGGTACGACACCACAGGTCACTTGCCAGGAGAGAAAGATGTTGTCCGAGAAACCTAGGATGACGCCCTTATCACCTCTTAGCAATTTCAAGATTAGTGCCCTTCCACATTCCCCAGGCAAAATCCATTTGATTTCTGGTTGTGGGGCTATCTTAAAGATCGTTTCTATTGTGGACGTATGCAGACTCTTCCTGATCTGAAAGGTGGCATACAATGAGATATCTTGCGAATTACACTGGATATTCTACGAGCAGCTCTCGACCATACTGTGTCAATGATACAGTATGTTACTGAGTCGGAAGACTACTTTGAACACATATGGTAACTTGTGACCGTATCCTAATATACATTACAGAACCATCGTTTTCTTGTGTTTCGTTCTTGCTTCCTTTTTCTTGCTCCCATACCACATTAGGACTGCTTACAGAGATATATTTTCACCTGGTGTCAGAAATGGGAATTATTATTTTCTTAATCATTTTCCGTAACCTCTCTGATAAATGAATAGACCCACGATGTTTCAGTGTCATGCGATGTATACAGCTTTCACTGCAACATTCGGGATACCGTGAGTTTAACTCTAACCAGCAGGTAGACAAAATGTTCAGCGCATTGTCGCAGATAGTGCATATATCAAGTAAAAATAATACTGGACAAAATGTACCGGGAAAATCTGCACGTTATATTTTGTGAACAGCAACGAATGAGAACGTAGGCAATTTCAGAAAATGACTTTAATCTGACGATAGAATTTCATCAGTAGGGTGTGATTTGAAGTATTACGCCAGAAATTAATTCATGGATATGGAAAATTAAATTTAACACAGCTCTCTGAATTGCCAAGTATGTATTGTTGACGTCTCAGTCAAAAAGAAATTTTATTTCCACTTTTTAACTAACTTTGATAATGTAAACATATATTATTAGAAAGTGTTTGCAAATACATCTAAATTTTCAACGAAGAACTTTGCAGCCGATTATGACATGAAAAATACTGTAAATGGATTTGAAATCTATGTCAGGAACGTGGTGATGTCGGATTTAAGAAGAAGAGGAAGTTCTTCAATGAACCATATTGAGTTCCAGAAACGTCCCATTTGTTTTTTGTTCATATTAAGATCAACAATGAAAACCTCGGTCGGCAATTCTATTTCCAAAACGTACGGTACCTTACTATCATGTCATTCACGATGATGCAGAACTAAAGTTTAGGTGCACCTATGATCATTTTCATTTGAGTGGTACAGCTGAAGTTGGATGTAGAAAAGGCTGAAAAATTATTAAGATTTTGATACTTCATCCATTACTGAGCAATACCCGTCGACAACACCCGTTATCAATTTAAGTAGAGGAAATGAAGATATACAATAAGCCCTGAATATAGAAGCATCGTTAAAATTATTCAACTTCCCATTCTGATAGTACTACAGAAAAACGCTAATTAAAACAGTTTTCTCATTTAGAGTACTACACTAAAAGCTGTTACACACTGAGATAAAAATTGTTCCTGATGATGCAAAAAAAGTTACGTTTCAAAGAGTGTTAATGAAAAAGCAGAAGTTGTTGTTGTTTCTATCGGAAATGCTACTCCTCATTTCAAGTTAAATTGGATTCGGATATATTTTTGATAATGTTAAAACTTGAATACTGTTGACTACTACTTGTTTCCAAAAGAATTATTAACCTCAGTGTGTAACATGGTATATATTTAGGAAAAACTATGTTTGTTTAAGGAGATGGAGATTGACTTGCTAATGGTTCTACATGAAAAAAAGGAAAGCTTATGTTAACTCATGAAACAAATACAAGTATTTTCACTGGATCTACTCGTGCGCTTAGGACTATTAACACACGTGTTGTTGAACCCTATGGGCAGCATTTTGTGAATCAATTGTAACGTACCGACTACACCACGCACTAGTGTATAGATGTATCTTTCGCTGTTTTTCTTTTAGATTGCATTTTGTAATAACAGTAATAACTCAGACTTCTTCTAAATTTAATGAGGAGCATTTCGTGTCGTCCGTAAGGCGACGTGAAATCACTATTTACGTTGTACTTCAGTTGATATAACGGGGGGGGGGGGGGGCACTTCATATGACATTAGGCAGGTGGACGTCTGGAAGTTTTGTATGGAAGACTATGAGTTGCGAAGAGAAGGAATGTGCGAAAATAACGCAGTCACAAGATCTACAGGTGGGGCAGTCACACGGGGACACAGAACACGTCCCCAATGTTTGTGAACAATCTACGCGTACCTCGACACTTCAGTCAGCTTAAAATCACGAGAACCGAGGTACATGTTCAGTGGCTGGGGGGTGCCGATAAGCTATTGGCGCGCCCGGAAGCCTGCCTGAGATGCAAGTCACGTAGAAGAGCGCTCCCCAAAAATCCTCATCTCCGATTTAATGTAGTACCTTAGGAATGCTTTAGGCCTGCCAGTGTGGCCTTGCTGTTCTAGGCGCTTCAGTCTGGAACCGTGTGACCGCTACGGTCACAGGTTCGAATCCTGCCCCGGGCAAAGATGTGTGTGATGTCCTTAGGCTAGTTAGGTTTACGTAGTTGTAGCGGACTGATGACCACAGATGTTAAGTCGCATAATGCTCAGAGCAATTTGAACCATTTCAATGCTTTCGCTTTTCGGATACTACTCCAAGTGTAGGTTCTTCGGATACTAGTCCGAGTGTACCCTCTTCGGATACGACTCCGACTGTACGACACAGCAGCTGGGCAGTGACAAGTTATTCCGCTAGTATTACGTGCAATAATTTGTACGAGTATCAAGGGAATTTGGTGTTCTAGGTCTCAATTCATTTGCGATTGATGCTGCTAATAGCCCAGGGAGCAACGCAAGATGAAGAGATTTTCTTCGGCAGTTGTACTATTAGAATTATAAGCGTGTTTCAGAACACGTGCGAGACCGAGCTGCCATAAGTTACATACTGTTTAATATGTCTAATATTCCTTCAAGGATTTGCGAAAATTTCCAAATTGATGCAAAGGCACATTCAACTCAAAATACTAACAAATAGGGTGTGGTATGTACTGCGACAAGCGATAAAACAGACATACGAGGTAATGCTGTTACAAATACAGTAAATGTTCCGGTCTGTGAACGTCCCTTTTGGTGACATCTTACAACAACGTCACCAACCAAATGCTTGACTGTTATTGTCAAAGAAAAATCGGAGTTAACCTCTGTTGTGTTGTGTTTGCAAGGTTAGTACACAATCAGGAGCGTTTTTTACGTTCATACTGTAACAACTAAAACGGCTTCTGACATCAAATGTAACAACTATAACGGCTTCTGACATCAAATGTAACAGTTGTGTTACTAAATGTGACACTTCTGTCACTCAATGTAACTGGGTTTTCTCTTTCGATGCTGTCAATTGTCAGGATGAGCATTCTAAAGCATTCTGTCAGGGTGAAAATATTAAATAAATTAACTTTTCTCTCTTAACAACATGTGGGCAGGGTGGGTTCTCTCTTGGCTCGGGTATGAGGTCGAATGAACCATCATTTTTACGTAAGATAACTTTTATTGAAGATTTGTACAACTGTATCTTACGGGATGTTCTGGTTCGGAGAGCGGCAGCTGTGTCGTTGTGAAGTCTTCTGCTGCGGCAGCGGCGGCGGCGGCGGCGGCGGCGGCATCTGATTACGCGTAGCAGTGTGTATCTCGTGTCGCCGTCTCGCCCAGCTGACGGGAGACGCGCAGCGCGAGGTGGCCGGTTTAACTATTGCGAGCGAAGTCGTGCATCGGATGATACCTTGGGTGTGGCGTCCCAGTGTTTCTCTTCTGTAAGCGGCCGCGTGTGTTGTGCGTCGACCAGCGGAGCGGCGCGGCGGGGCAAGGCCAGTGTCCCGAACTTGAACCACGGACTCCCGCTTGCCAGTCTTCGGCTGTCAGGTCTTCATCCCAGCTCACAGGTGACTACTGATGTGAGGCCGTCTCCTTCCCGTCCTCACGAGTCACCCGGGTATCTAAAAACCAGACTTCAAATACCTTTTAACTTCTGTCTTCTGGCGTCGCGGCTCCTGCTTGCTATTCCATTACAGCGGCGGACTTGGTGCGTCTTTGCATGTTGCAGTCTCTTCTTGCATGACGGTCTTCAGTACCGAAACTGACTGAAAACTACTGCTGATCTTCTTTTCTTCCTTCGTCTCTCGTCTTCGTCTCCGTCCCCGTTTCCGTCTTCGTCTTCGTCCCCGTCTTCATCTGTCTTCATCTGTCGGGCCCACCGCATCTCGTGTATTTATTCACTTCAGTTCACTGGAGGTGAACGACTTCACGGCCATTGCCTCTTCTGTCACGTTAAAAAGCTTCTCGAAGGATCTTCTTGACCTGGGTCATTGGCACTTGGAGTGTAGGCGGGGGCCTCTGATCGCATGTGACGACTGAGAAACACGTGAGCCGGTCATTGCCTCTTCCATCACGTTGAAAAGCTTCTCGAAGAATCTTCTTGACGTCGGTCATTGGCTCTTGGAATGTAGGCGAGGGCCTTTGCTCACATGCGACAACTGAGAAACACGTGAGCCAGTCGGGCGATGCCCTGACGGCTGAATCGACAGTGCCCGCTTATGTGGAACTGCTGACTTCACGGTCATTGTCTCTTCTGTTCTGCTGTTCTGCACGCTGAATGCCAGTATGTAACTCTCTAAACTAAACCAAGTTTTCCATTTATATTCTAATTTCTAGTTCACTTTGATTTCACTAATTTATTTACTTAACTAACACTCAACATTCCTCCACCCTTAGGAGAAATTCGCCCTCGAATTTACCACTCAACATTCCTCCACTCTTCACACGGCAAAAGCAAAAACACTGAAAACTCTCGAGTTAGAAGATTACACACACTTCACATTAAGTATGTGGAAAATACTTTATCACTTTACAAAAGCACTGTACGGTCATGAATCACATAGTTCTTACATAAATGGTTGTAATAAGTGTAACAAATCTTGATGACAATGAATAAACAAAAAATAGATTTTGCACTTAGAAAATTACATAGCAACAGCTGTTTAATCTACCCTATACTAATGCAAGAATATCTATTCTACAGTATTGTTTATGTTAACAAGAGACTGTTTAATAAGGAATGAAGTACAATAAACAAAATTAATACACTAATGCTCAAAAGTAACTACTGAAGTACACCACTTAAGAGTGTGGTATCCATTTAACAGGGATTTGATGAAGTGGTATATTATTATTTGGCTTATTTTTTCGTCTTAAATAAAAGGAAACTGTACAAAGCAGAAACACCAACACAAAGGTTGCAGATATACCCGTTTCTAGCATTATTTTAGTTTTGTTCACCTCTTAATTGTAAGACATGTTGCATCATAACATTGGCATCAATTATGCCTTGCTGCGAGTTTATGAACATATCTAATGACTTCAGAAGGGAACTGCCAAGGGAGTAATTGAGGTAGGATAGGTTTTGTGTAGGAAATGCTTGCATGGCGTTTTCTGAAAAAAGCTAACAACATGGTTATGAAACTACCAACCTAGTAAAAACAAAAATAAAAAAAAGAGGAAATACATTGTTAACTACAAGATCTACATATTTCTACGTACAACTTTTTTTTCTTAAAAAATAAACCATTATCATTTATTAATTATTTACATTTGTATACTACAGTCTACTAAGATTCAACTAGGACATTCGCACTCTTGGTCGAAGATTGTATGGTGCCGTGTCAGTATGTTGTGCTGGCGTGGCTACTCTTTTTCCTTTTCGGGAACTTCCTCCACCCTTCGGAAAAGCAGACACTATTGTTGAAGGAATTACATCTGGAGCGCCCTTAAAAGGTTTTAAACGACTTGCATGGACAATGGTAGTTCAGGTGGGCAGTTGCAATTTAACGTTGACTGGTGACGTGATCTCCATAATTTGGTAAGGACGTCTGTAATTTGTTACAAATTTCTTCGTTTTTCCTTTCGCTATGTAAGGAGTTGAAAGCATAACCCACTGACCGATTTTGTAATTTGGATATTTAGCTTGGGTATTACCTAATCTTTCCTGTCGTTCCAAAGCCTTTGTATTAGATTTTTGAACCTTTTTCCATACATCCTTCATCATTCGACTGAAATCTCTTACTGTTTCTCCGACTTTTCCGTTTTTCTGCCTGATTACATCAAAAGGGGACGGCATTTTTTTTCCCATAGACCACTTCATAAGGTGACATGCCAGTTGCTTCATGCGTTTTGGCGTTGTATACCTACACGATTATTGGTAAATACGTATCCCAATTAGAATGTTGTTCGTTAATATAATAACTAAGCATCTTGCCAATTCTCCGATGAACTCTTTCTGTGCGCCCGTTGCACTGAGGGTGTAACGGAGTTGTGCGTAATTTGCGTATTTTTAATAAGTGGCATAGCTGTTTCATTAATTCAGACATAAAATTAGATCCCTGATCGGTGATAATAGCTTCAGGTACGCCAAATTTAAGTATCCAGTTGTTAACTAAAGCTTGGGCAACTGTATTTGCTTGCTGATCTGGGAGACTCACCATAGCTAGATAGCGTGAAAAGTGATCGATAATTGTAAGAACATACTTATTACCAGCAGGTGTTTTATGAAATGGTCCGTAGAGATCCACTCCGCAGATTTGAAATGGACATGAAGCCTCGGGGAGCGTCTGTAAGGGTATTTTTGAACGAGAAAGTTCAGCTCGTTGTGCGCACGCAATGCAATTACGAACGTACTGCGCAACATCCTGCTTTCTGGTTTGCCACCAAAATCGCTCTGCTACTCGTCTTTCGGTTGTCCGCTGTCCACCGTGTCCTGCAAGGATATGATCGTGGGCCTCTGCCATTATTTCTTGTCTAAGGTGTTGGGGAATAACAATTCGCGGTCCAAGTTTTGTTTCACGTCATAATACACCATCTTCAAAGCAAAATTGTTTTTGAGTTGCGTATTTTTTACATTCTGTATCCTCATCTTGTGCCTTTCTCCAGTCCTCAGTATCTCGGCCTGTTGCTTCCAAAAGTGCTATTTTCCGACTTAGGCAATCTGCATTCGTGTGTTTTTTGCCTGGTTTATTGATAACTTCGAAATCCATTTCGGAAAGACATAGGGCCCAACGGGTAAGACGACTAGATGGATCCTTTAATCCAAGCAACCATTTTAAAGCTGCGTGGTCTGCAATGACCTTGAATTTCCTACCATACGAGTAGCATTTAAAGTATTTGAGACCATAAATAACACTTAACAATTCTTTCTCCGTTGTGGAATAATTTCTTTCTGCCGTTGTTAGTTGTCTCGAAGCGTAGGCTATGGGGTGTTCCGTGCCATTAATATTCTGACTCAAAACAACTCCTACTGAATGACCACTTGCGTCACAGGATAAAATAAATTCTTTGTTATAATCTGGGTAGGCTAATACTGGACTGTGTGTTAACTTATCTTTAAGGGTTTGAAATGCTGTTTCACAATCTTCAGACCAATGAAATTTTGCACCCTTTTTCAATAATTGGGTTAAGGGTCGGGCAATTTCAGCAAAATTTTGAACATATTTTCGATAATACGATGCGAGACCAATGAAACTTTGTACTTCCTTAACGCGTTGTGGTGTTGGGAAGTCCTTAACTGCCGAAATTAATCGAGGATCTGTTTTAATTCCTTTTTCACTAATGACATGCCCTAGGTATGAAACCTCTGTCAATGCAAAACTACATTTTTCCATATTTAATGTTAATTTAGCTTTTCTAAGTCTCTGAAAAACATAACGCAGACGCACAGCATGTTCATTAATGTCTCTGGAGAATACAATAATATCGTCTAGATATACACAACATTGCTGAGTTTTGAGTCCTCGCAATACTCCATCGAGTAGTCTTTGAAAAGTTGCTGGTGCATTTTTCAAACCGAAAGGCATTCTTTTAAATTGCCAGTGGCCTCCAGGGGTAGAAAATGCTGTTTTATGCCTATCTTCAGGTGCAACTTCCAATTGATGATATCCGCTACGTAGATCGATTGTTGAAAAGTATTTACTGTTACCCAAACTGTCAATGATATCTGTAATGTTTGGGAGAGGATAAACATCTGAGATAGTTTGTTTGTTAAGGTGTCTGTAGTCACAACAAAATCTATATCGTTTCGTACCATCGGGAGACTTCTTTGGAATAATTACGATATTTGAATTATAAGGCGAATCAGAATATACTATAATTCCATCTTTTAGATGCTGTTCTATAAATTCATCCAGTACTGGCTGTAAGTGATGCGCAACTCTATAAGGCTTCCTATAAACTGGGGGCTATTTCCTGTTGGGATCCTATGCTGTGTGATGTCTGTTGCTGGCAATGGACCTTCTGCATTAAATAAATCTTGGAACTCAACTAAAACTGCTTCTATCCTGTCTCTATCCTTTCCTTTCAAATGCTCAATCTTCTGGCGCAATGCGGTTTTATAGGCGTCTGGTTTCTGACCAACAGTAATATCTGACCAAATGAAATCTTCTTCAAAAGTACTGACTGTAGCTACTAATATTCCCTTATGCAACTCTTTGTCCTCCACTCCGAAATTGTCGATATGTACCGGTACTTTTCTTTCTCCCTCAACGTCTTGAACCCGTACAACACTCCTACGTACAAAACAATGTGATACATCTAATTCCTCATTTTCCTCTAAAGGCTCTATTAGAAACACTGTATCTGTAGGTACTTCGTGGTCAACGGTCATCCAGAAAAGTTTTCCTGAGCGAGATGATATCTGATCCCGCGAATCAACCTTCAAGGATGTTGCTCGCAGTATAGTTGATTTCGCCTTCCGGTTAGGGAAATCTTGCGGCAGAGGGCCTTTTGCAGTGGTGTCACCTAGCTGAAACACTATTCCGCTAAGTTCTACAGTTTGCTGTCTGAGGTCGATTTTAGCGTGATGTTTATTCAGGAAATCCAACCCTAGGATCGCGTCGTACCCGTCAGTTACCTTTGTTACCACTTCTACATCTTCCTGAAATTGTACACCGTGAATATAGAAAATCAATGATGTACATCCTAATGACTTAACTGTACCTCCTCCTACTCCACTCAATCTATACCTTGGAGGGTCATATTTCTTTTCTCCAATACATTCATTACTTACTATTGATACGTTTGCGCCTGTATCCACCAGTATCCTTGCCTCTTTATCCTGTATGGTAGCAGATAACCAGCATTCCGCCTTCACATTCGCCTTAATGGCATGAAATTATATTGGGAACGCCTGGCGGCGGCTCCGACATTCCCGTTTGAGTTTAACTGATTTCTATCTCCCAAAACTTTCTTAGACCTGCATTCCTTGAATGTGTGACCTATTCTTTGACAATTAGTGCATTGAGGTTGTCTGCAGTTTTTTGCTATATGTCCATGTCGATCGTACCTAAAATATCGTACTCCTGCTGAAAATATATTTCGCTTCTCCTTGTATCTGGTGGCAATGTCAATTTCTTCAAAAGCTGTCGCCACAGATACAGCTTCTGCTAAATTTTTAGGAAACTCTGCCCTGACACGACGGGACGTTTCAGGAGGTAACCCACGTAAAAATGTGTCCAGAGCTCTATCTTCTGCCTCTTGTAAAATAACCTTATTTGCTTCATCACTAGTTGTCAACTGATACGTCTTAATATTAAATTTTCTAATCCTATCTACAAAACTTTCTAACGACTCGTTTTGCCTCTGAGTGATAGTGTGTAATTTTTCCCTATAAAATCTACAGCTGTTCTGTTTTTGAAAACGTTTAAGTAATCCTTTCTTCAATTCCTCAAATGTTGGAGCATTCCGTAATTCTTCATGGTACAAGACGTGTGCTTTAGCCTCTCCTGTCAATCTTAACTTTGTCATTTGTAAGAGCTGTTCATCTGATCATGATCCTAACTTTGCAGCTGCCACTAAATCATCAAAAAAGGCTGTTATGTCCTCGCCAGGTTTACCTGAAAAAGGAGTTACTAAGGCTGCTGCTGAGGAATCTAGGGTGGGAGGGATTGAACTGGTTTGCCTAACCTCACAAAACTGCTTAAATAATGCATTATTATCATTTTCAAGCTGTGCCATTTGATTAACTAAGCTCTGAATAGCTTCATCAGTAGAAACCGCTTGTGGTGCTGACTCCGACTTTGTACGATTTCGTGTCATCATTTTACAAACTGTTAGTCGCACAATCTTCCTATACTGAATTTAAAATATGTTTAAATATTTCCGACAAACTCTTAAAATCATGAGAGAAAATACACTTCTAAATAAAGAAAATATTAGGACTGCTATGCAAACTTCTATCCTTTCACACATTAAACAATACTAACTGTGGACCTTTAGTGACTGTCATTCACACCTCATATTGAGCCAAGGGTTTTTTCTCTGACACCAAATGTAACAACTGAAACGGCTTCTGACATCAAATGTAACAACTATAACGGCTTCTGACTTCAAATGTAACAGTTGTGTTACTAAATGTGACACTTCTGTCACTCAATGTAACTGGGTTTTCTCTTTCGATGCTGTCAATTGTCAGGATGAGCATTCTAAAGCATTCTGTCAGGGTGAAATTATTAAATAAATTAACTTTTCTCTCTTAACAACATGTGGGCAGGGTGGGTTCTCCCTTGGCTCGGGTATGAGGTCGAATGAACCATCATTTTTACGTAAGATAACTTTTATTGAAGATTTGTACAACTGTATCTTACGGGATGTTCTGGTTCGGAGAGCGGCAGCTGTGTCGTTGTGAAGTCTTCTGCTGCGGCAGAGGCGGTGGCGGCGGCGGCGGCGGCGTCTGATTACGCGAAGCGTTGTGTATCTCGTGTCGCCGTCTCGCCCAGCTGACGGGAGACGCGAAGCGCGAGGTGGCCGGTTTAACTATTGCGAGCGAAGTCGTGCATCAGATGATACCTTGGGTGTGGCATCCCAGTGTTTCTCTTCTGTAAGCGGCCGCCTGTGTTGTGCGTCGACCAGCGGAGCGGCGCGGCGGGCAAGGCCAGTGTCCCGAACTCGAACCACGGACTCCCGCTTGCCAGTCTTCGGCTGTCAGGTCGTCATCCCAGCTCACAGGTGACTACTGATGTGAGGCCGTCTCCTTCCCGTCCTCACGAGTCACTCGGGTATGTAAAAACCAGACTTCAAATACCTTTTAACTTCTGTCTTCTGGCGCCGCGGCTCCTGCTTGCTATTCCATTACAGCGGCGGACTTGGTGCGTCTGTGCATGATGCAGTCTCTTCTTGCAAGACGGTCTTCAGCACCGAAACTGACTGAAAACTACTGCTGCTCTTCTTTTCTTCCTTCGTCTCTCGTCTTCGTCTCCATCCCCGTCTCCGTCTTCGTCTTCGTCCCCGTCTTCATCTGTCGGGCCCACCGCGTCTCGCGTATTTATTCACTTCAGTTCACTGGAGGTGAACGACTTCACGGCCATTGCCTCTTCTGTCACGTTAAAAAGCTTCTCGAAGGATCTTCTTGACCTGGGTCATTGGCTCTTGGAGTGTAGGTGGGGGCCTATGATCGCATGTGACGACTGAGAAACACGTGAGCCGGTCATTGCCTCTTCCGTCACGTTGAAAAACTTCTCGAAGAATCTTCTTGACGTCGGTCATTGGCTCTTGGAATGTAGGCGAGGGCCTTTGCTCACATGCGACAACTGAGAAACACGTGAGCCAGTCAGGCGATGCCCTGACGGCTGAATCGACAGTGCCCGCTTATGTGGAACTGCTGACTTCACGGTCATTGTCTCTTCTGTTCTGCTGTTCTGCACGCTGAATGCCAGTATGTAACTCTCTAAACTAAACCAAGTTTTCCATTTATATTCTAATTTCTAGTTCACTTTGATTTCACTAATTTATTTACTTAAGTAACACTCAACAATACCTCAAACGCTGCTGCCCTGCAAGCTTCTATTTCTGACAAGTACTCCGTTTTCACTGCACTCGCAGTTAGAAGAGTATCGATAATACTCGTTGTTTACAAGTACTGGCAATAACTAACGTTGACCAATGGTCAGATGGCTTTTCAGGTGTAGGGCGTGGTTTCTACGCCCGCCGTGCGGCAGCTCTGTGGTTCATCACTTACCTAAGTACAGGCTTGTTTCTAGTTTTTGCCGGTGTGTAGGGGAGTTTATTCGTCTTATAATTCTCTATTTTTGTTAATAAATCTATGCAATTTTCCGTTTAGGTCAGAGAGGGATACTGAAATGGTCTCACAAACTATTTCAATCGCCTCACTTGCAAGTTCTTATAAATATTAATGTGTCTGAAGCCTCTGTAGGAAATAAGTTTCAGTTTGTTTCTCGGACTTTCTAGTGAACATGTCATGAATGTTATGTTACTTGCACACATACCAGATGCAGATATTAGAGACGCACCTGAATATCGTCGTTGACCTGAAGTGAAGAGGAAAACTGGAACTATTACACGAACAAAATTGCAACTAGTCCTTCTGAATTAATCTATACCGGTTCGACGCTAGTCTACTGATAACAAAGTGGCGGCCTGCTTTCTTAAGTGTTATCGTGGACAAATACAACGTGTAAGATCTTGGTATGAAACTGCATGACACTCGCGAGTTAGACTCTTATTTGTGGTGCACAATTATCATACATGTGATTTGTACATTCTCCTGAGGTTCCGCCAATGAAAATTATCTGGAATCTACTGTTGCGACACCAAGCTCTTCACTCGCTTGACGGTGGTGTTACATTGTTGACGGAGTAACACTACGTGGAGAACAGGGAGATATATAGTCATAGTCAATTTCCATTGCTTTAGGAGCAACAGAATCATATTTTTTTCAAATTCCACAATCACCTAATACAATGTTCAAATGCGTGTGAATTTCTACGGGACCAAACTACTGAGGTCATCGGTAAATAGACTTACACAGTACTTAATATAGTTTATGCTAAGAAGAAGACACTCACCCATGCCCGTGGGAGGACTCGAACCTCTGGCGCGAGGGGCCTCACAATCCGTGACGGCGCCTTAAACGACGCGACTACTCAGCGCTGCTACAGGCACCATACACATTAATATGGCGCTCGTATATTTCTAATTTTGGTCTCAAGTAATTTAAGTAATGCGATAGTTTAGTCCTTAGCAGATTGTAGTTTTTGAAGCAACATCAGTGAACAAGATATATGCATAATAATAATGAATTTGATGAGGATACTCTCAATTACTATACAGGGAAAGTAAAGATATTTACCTCATGGGAGATGCTCAAGGAAACGAACATTCAAAAATCAATACATTGCACTTCACTTTTTCTATCCAAAATGAGTTTTAAGTTAAGTTCCTGTGTTTGCAGATAATAATAATGAATTGAGGATAATCCGCTTTTTGCTAGAACACAATACCCTTCAATTTGATTAGTTTCAAAAGTTTTTTAACAACTGCTATTTCAACTCTAACACATTTTTTCTGTGTTCTTTCAATTTTTGCTTAATATCTGTCCTGGGGCTGCCAACAAAAATCAGCACAAGTGTGTATTAATAGAGCATATCATCAGTGCTACACCTGACTTGTCCTGAGTAGAACTTGTTTGTTACTTTCCTGATAAATCTGTTGTTGATATTAATTTTGTTTTTCAAGAGAATTTACCTCAAAATCATTGCCGAGTCATGAATGTTGCTTTATTCTAGTGGCTGGAATGTAACTCTGCAGTGTGAAATGCATTAATTCACAGAAAGGAAGTAACATCCAGAATTTTCAAATTCTTACGAGCAAACGTTAAGTCAAATATAAAAGTTATAGAAATAGATTTAGCACTTAAATAATAAATACAGTTCAGGACAAGTCGCCCAAAGCCATGACGACATTCCGTGCTAATTTACACTTATAGCTTCCTTCTTCTGGCAGCCACGGGATACACTTAAAGTAAAACGTAAAAAGAGAAAGAAAAGAAAATTTAGTGATGATATCACAAATCCGGTAGAACATGTCCTGGAATTAAACAAAACGAACGAAATTGTGTGAATGCAAGAAGGGGTACAACCCCTAATTCATTAGGTCTATAATTGACAGTTCATCATTAATGCACTACACAAGGATTAACCTTGCCAATTAATACGTTACCATAGAAATTAATTGCATTTCTCTCTCTGGAGTGGGGGTGCTTATCCCTAGAACTCCCATTTCATAAGTGGCTATCAGTTGTTGCACGAGAATTTGTGTTTTTCACAGCAAGATGTTCTACATTGCTAGACAGAAATATGGATAATCTCAGTATGAAACCTCACAAATTAATCTTATATTAATTTCTCAGTTACAGATATTTTTTGTGGAAAGAGATACCTCACAAATTAATTTTCTTTTCTTTTCTCAGTTACAAATATTCTTTGTGAAAAGCCAGATAATAATTCCAGAATTGGAGAGCACATAGAAAATACACTACATATTTTAGAGTCACTGTGAGGAACATGCAGCATAAGTTTGCTCAGTACAAAATTTCCAAGACAGATGCATGTTATTAATAATAAAATTTTAACAGTATCACTTCTGCGATTCATTACATCATAATATTAGAATAAAATAAAAGTCTGATAATGTTATGTTTCGGAATCTGTATGCATTGAGATTTGCCCCATGAAGATAACACTTTATTTCTACAAACATCACGTGCGATAGCTAATACTATCATACAGGTTAAATTACAAAAACTGCAATAGACATACTGTAATATATGAATTATTTACAACTGGAATAATTGTTCAGCTGTCATTCCATTTTCATTTGAGGTTATTGATGTGCATTCATCAAAAAAATTTTCTCTAATCCAGCCCCCTGAAACAATGTGTGATCTCTTAGCTTAGCTATTATTATCATAAAAGTAAGGTTAAGTGAAGTGGCATAAGGTCAACATTTATCTTTCAGGTAAAGGATTGTACATCCTATTAGAAATAGAGAATTAAGCCTTAGAAACACAGTTCACAGAGAATTGTCATCACTAACATTAGACTGTAATATATACAACAGTAAAACTAAAAGGAATATAATAATTTAATGTGAGAGTTGTTTTATAAGTAAATTAACATGTCTGCAAATCAATAAAGTGGATGTTACTTACATCATCTCCATTGCGATAAAAGAAACATCTGCAGCACGTATCTACATTCCAGGTAAGATGATAAAATTATTATTTGTCTGACAGTGTTGAGACAGGTGTTTATATGGTTCCACTTCTTCATTATAGTTATTCAGCAAGAGTGCTTTTACTGGATGTAGATAGTTATGGTGACTTCATTAACTTCTACATGAACCAGGGATTAAAGACATAAGTTTCCTGCAGTATAATGTTTACCTTGATATGCTCTATATACAATGACAACAGTCTCTCCCTCTCTTACTCCTTCCATCAATGACCTAACATTCCATTTACCCTCACTGTTCACTGGTAAGTAACACCGTTTTTGAAGCTAATTTGGAGCTTTCTGTAATGTCGATTCCACACAAAAGTAGAGAAAAATCATATATTATATTATTTATCGACATTCATAAGCAATTTTCACTACATCCATAATCTCTGTTCTTTTAAAACTCAAAAGAAATCTTAATACATTTAATAAAAATTGCAGTCAGATCCCAACAGCATGAGGAGGGCAGACAATGAAACTTAAGTCGACAGAAATTATTCAAAAGTTATTTATTTTCATATAGATCCACTACAAATTCATAACTGTAAATACACAAATGTTGTACACATTAAATATCAAAGCAAAAGAGGTGACCTGTCTTAGTGCTCTTGTAAAACAATCTTTCATTTTCATAAACACACTGTAAACATTATCATATTCCACTTAAGTTATTACAAAAAATATATTATATTATTACACTTATATATAGAATAAACTAAATTTTACAACCATAACTACACAAAAGTTGCTTATATCCAACATAAAAATAAAAGTAAAAACATTGACAAAACAGTAATTTCAACCACTTTTCTCAAACAATCACTGGCTTTGTGAAACACGTTCTGTGACAATCTCATAGTCACCAGAAATTCTTAGTTTACCCATATTCTCCGTTTTCATAAACTGGGCAAGGGTAATTTACAAAAGTAAAATTGACAGGACAGAATACTAGGAAGCTCTTGTGATACCACCAGGAAATTACACTCTTCACATGATAATTCACTTCACATATCCCTAAATTTGCTAGTAGAATACAGATTTCAGAACTACTGTTCTTCTCTGTGATAAAAGGGTCTAAGAAATTGAACATAACTGTATCCATTATTACACTGTTGTTGACAGAAGATGATTTTCGAATTTCATACATTCTTGTGTGTGGGGGGGTGGGGTTGAGGGGGAGGAGGGTGGGAGTGTGGGGATGTGTGCGTATTTACATATGCAGTAATGGATAACTTAGACAGTAAGCATAGAGGCAGAAGGGTAAAAGGGAAGAAGGGATAAAAAACTAAGTGTGGTTTACCAGAGGAGAGGAGATGTTTGTTTCAGGATGTATGATGTATAAGTGTATGGAGGGAGAATTTTAAGCATTCTAAACGGTAACTGTATCATGATATTCGACAGTAAGGAATTCTCCATTACTGTACTGCACTTCGTATTTGATACTATACTCAACAGAGAGGACTCTAAAATAGTTGCTGCACATTCTCCAGATGGATGCTGTGATTAGAGCAACACCAAGTAATATTACCATCATTGTGGTGAATTCGATATGTGTGGTAGTTGCATACAAGGGCATGTTTTCTTTCTGTAGTACTGATGTGTCATTCCCTACTGTTGTATTGCGCTCAGATTGAGGGGTAAGTGTGCCCAGTGCAGCTTGTTCTGTTGTCACATTGTACCCATCGGAACCTTGTTTGGAATGTCCCATTCCAGCAACAAATGTGTCTGTGGTATAAAGTTGGATATGCTCCACAGTTTCCTCTTCAGTTTTCTGTGTGTTTGTGGTCTGAATAACAGTAGTCTCCTTGGACATATCAAGTTCAGCATACTGTTCAGTGAACTGGCCCATGTCAGCAGATACTACGGAATTATCTACTGTTAGTGATGTTTTCGATTCTTGGCTGAAGCTGGCAGCATTCCTGAAACCCAAAAGAGTAAAATTAATAGTAACATTTGAGAGAAATTAGCTAACTTAAATCTCACAACTGATAAATGTCATTATAACTACGAATATAAATAAAACAAACGACAGTGTTGTCATAATGATAATTTTAAAATCAGCCAAGAAGATTTATTAAGTAGGAAACGAATTTCCTTATCGAATGGTATTGGTCCATTCTATATATAATGGAATGAACTGTAAAATAACATTACACTAGTAGAAAACTTTGATAGTTCAATGCAATGTTGAACAAATGAAACATAAGAGTAGTTTCATAGAGGTATGTACAACTATAGATCACCATCATGACTGTCAAACCTAGTTGAATTGTCTTTGTTTGAGAGTAAAAGGAGTATATGTTACAATTAATGCACCATACCATGAGAAACTCTTCTAATGAGTATCCCACGTACTGGACCACCCATATCGTCTTGTAAATTAAGATGGCAGGAAGTGAAGCATGTGCCTGTGTGTAGCTTTAGAGCGTTTTTGTTATATGTAGTATGTATACAGCAATCAGTTTTGTTTCTTTTAAGAAATAGTTTCCCTATAACAATTAACTATAATTTGATGTGCAATTCGTTTTAACATTAAGCAGATAACGTACTAATAAACAGAAGTGAAAATCGTGTGGCATAATTTTCCTAGCTCACAGCACAAGTAAATAATAGTGATGACTTCATATATGTTAGTAAACACAACTCATTTTCTGTTGTTATTAAATTATAAAAAATTGTAACTTTAAAAACAGATTAATGTGTAAAAGGACGTTGTAACTCGCTAGCTGCTATTACTTATTATCCAAATGCCAATTCATAAATAAAAGAAAATCACTACAACCTACATGGTAATTATACCTCATAAATATTCCGCAAATTCTCTGCCCATTGAGAGGCCTTTGCTTAGTATCTATAGTGTACCCTTAAGGAATGAATTAACTTCATCTCAAAGTCCATTCATCCATGTCCAAAACTGAGTAATTTTCATATGAAGCTGGTAAAACAACCATAAAGAGTAAGAACATGTTATGTAGTACTTACTCAAATTTACGATCAGGCAGCTCATATCCAGGAACGACAGGTGTGAAATTCTCAGAATTTGTGGTAGGTTCCTTAAGTACCGCTGTAAAAACTGAAACAGAATGTAGTCTGTAAGTATCCACAGCAAATTAAAATCGGGTAACGTTTTTCACTTTCCTAACAACTTGTCACATTATTTTTGTAGCAATCAATACAGACTGTAAGTAAAAACATTGTCATAATAGGGGACCATAAACTGTCCTATCCTTTATGTATGCAGACCACATTTAATTATTACCATTCAGCTATATTAAAACAGCAAAAAATATTTGTTTAAGTTATCTACGAGTTCATCTCATGTATAATTTTTTAAAAAGTTGTCATAGTGCCTGTGTGTGATTTTTAGGAGATTTATTCTGAGCCTTCTATCTCTGATCCTGTCACTAAAGTTTCAAAACTATTTCGATAGTAAATCACCTTCAGTGCGACTGAATACATTCATTACATCCCAAAATTGGTTTGAGAAGTTGATATAAGCAGCTGTAGTTTGAGAAACCGATTCAAGACACTTCATAGACCGTGTACAGTAACCAATAATTCGGAAGCTCAAATAAAAATTGAAGTAGTAGAAAGAAATTATTCATTTAGTGATGGTACTTACCAAAAATACTTAGCAAGGAAGAGAAAAGATCCATGTCTGTAGTCAGATTGCAAATCAAAAAAATTAGGCCAGCACTGACGAATAGCTCACGTCCTCTCCACTCAACAGACAGCTCGAGAATGACGTGGGTCCCAGCTGGCTTCGTGATGTTGTAGACAAATGAGGCGTTAGACTGCTGGCGAGCGAGCCTAAGGCTGAGAGTAGAGGTCGCCCTTCCAACGAAGACGCCAGCTCCATCTCTCGGATAATCTTGGTATCAAACCAACTGAGTTCTTCATAGGCTTTCTTTTACATTGGCCTCCAAATTTTCTGCCACAGGTGAATTGAATCTTATAAGAAAACGATGGCTTTTAAACGGGAATAACTTGTGCTTTGAAATGAGGAATAAAATTAAGACTCATCCGTGGAAATCTTTAACCACGTGGTGTTACATGAGCGCTGTTTCAGATGAAACCTGCTTAATTCGTTATTGTCGACATTAGTACCTATGATTTCGTTTAAAGAGTGATGTGGTTTTAGTAGCCAGTGAAATACAAAGGTTTCCTCATTTCGTGCATCGCAGTTAGGCGTACACAAATCAGTTGTAGATTTTATACGAATAAAATATTTTTTACTCGTTAATGGTGTACGTTGCTCTGTGTTGTATGAAAGTATTAATCATATGAGAGAATTAGACATGTTGAACTGTATTCAAGATAGTTACACCGTTTTAAATCCTTCATATCCGTTGTTTTGGATGGTCGGTCGACAGCAGAAATTCAACCAGAGATTCAGGTGAGAGACGCTGACTCCAAAGATGAGGGGGAATTATTCTGCAGATTATCTTACTATAGGATGACCAACGAAGGTGAAACATGTGTAAATGTTGAGAAAGGGCATAATGTATTAGTCAGCGAACAGTAAATGCAAGTTTATGTAGTTATCATTCTCGTTTCTTATAGTAAGGTGAAAATTGGGCCCCTCATAACATGGAAAAATCGGCAGTAATAGACTTCGAGCGTGAAGGCTTGTAGCCACGAAACTGAAAGGGCGATACAGATTTTATCCACTGTGTGACTAGTAGCAATATCATACCGAAGGTCTGTCTTATATTTTTTATCACACAGTAAAACGGTTGATCAGTAACCAACAAAAATGGTGAATTTTCTGTACGCCAACTGCGTGAAAACTTTTTGTGCTTGCGAGTATGGACTACAGCAGCACGTAAAGAAAATAATCACCTTGATATGAACAGTAGCTGCAAGTTCCTTTGCAACCGACAGATCACTCGTAATAGAATTTTGATCTTTAATGACCATCTGGCGATAGCACCAGACTGCCCATTTTTCCCACACGAGCGTTAATGTGAATAGATGCATATGGTGGAATTTTCGAAACACGCAATTTTGGAAAATAATCATCTTATGGAATAATGATTTAAAGCATACTGCCATTAGCTTTGCTTCTTTGAAAAGTCTCATAATGAGGGATTTGCCTTTAAACTCAGTCTGTCTTGTCCCTCACTTTTCTCCTAGTACTTGTTATATAATCATACTGCCTCAACTCATTATTTTGCCAACACTGAAGTGCTTCTTAGGTAACCACGCCTTTCCACGCAAAATAATTAGGACCACTGGGTTTGTTTGATCTTCGTAACTATTCACGACGCGTTTTGTGAAATTGGATGAACATCAATAGGCAGATACAGCGGATTTTCTTATGAATGTTTCAGCTGAAGGTGGATAATGGTATGCCGGCCGGGGTGGCCGAACGGTACTAGGCGCTACAGTCTGGAACTGCGCGACGGCTACGGTCGCAGGTTCGAATCCTGCCTCGGGCATGGATGTGTTTGATGTCCTTAGGTTATTTAGGTTTAAGTAGTTCTAAGTTCTAGGTGAATGATGACCTCAGAAGTTGAGTTTTATAGTGCTCAGAGCCATTTGAACCATTTGGATAATGGTATGTTCTCTTTTTCATTAAGGATTCCATTAAGCAGCACACAGCAAACATATATCACTTGCACGCTTGTATAACACTTTTAGAAACAAGTACTAGTACATCCGGCTTGTAATATCTTTTTAATAAAACCGCACAGGTACCTCCTTTTGTACAGCGTAATGCAGAAAGCCAACGTGGCATAGATTCGAAATATCGTGGGG
This sequence comes from Schistocerca serialis cubense, assembly GCF_023864345.2. Classification (NCBI taxonomy): domain Eukaryota; kingdom Metazoa; phylum Arthropoda; class Insecta; order Orthoptera; family Acrididae; genus Schistocerca; species Schistocerca serialis. Next base: position 475,846,681 of record NC_064640.1, read on the forward strand.
AGTCCCCAGCAAAAATATTGTGAAATGGTGCCTCAATATCCTTACTAAATCGCATGATTTTATGCACAAATTGACCTCTCAGTTACGTTCCGTATAGGGCGATGTGTTTGGCCAAATCATTCGATCGAATTGTCCAGAATGTGCTTCAAACCAGAGACGAACAATTGTGGCCCAGTAACATGGCGCATAGTCATCCACCAAAACTCTATCGTTTTTTGGGAACACGAAGTCCATGAATAGCAGCGGATGGTACCCAAATAGGCAAACATGTGCTATGTCAACATTAAGTTCAATATTATTTTAACAATATTCTCGCCATACTTGCATGTGCTTAAGGTTGACGTAACACACATTCACATTAGTAACTATATATAGGGCGCAATAATAGTGGATCTCGAACAAAATTTCAAAACGCGTAGGGCAGATTTGTTCACATCCTCCCTCGACTTCAACAAGTCACAGATAGGAGGGTTCTGGCTCTCGCTCCGCTGTATAGTATATCACGCTCGGGCATTAGGCGGCTCCAGTGGGATGGAGCGAGTAACAAACAACCGGTGCGCACTTAAGTTTCAAAGCTGTAGATACGAAAGGCAATATCTACCTACTGCCAGAATAACGGTCCACATTTCATGCGGATCGATTCCTAGAGCTGATATCTTGCATGTTTGTAATACTTCCTTTTTACAAGATCGACTGAATAAATGAATTTCTACGTTTATATCCTCTATAGATTTGGGGGAAACTTCGAAGAATCATCGCTATAACACATTCATTCACATTCTCAAGGTATTGAGTATAATTCAAGGAGCGAAAGGTACCTACAATTTGTGCACAAAGGAGACCATCGTTACGAAAGTGGGTAGCCTGAAAGCATGATAAACACTCCGAAGGGAGTAGTACAGGATCTTCCTTTCTCTTCTATTTTATGTATTGTGTACATTAAAACCCCAATGAAGAGTACTACGTCGGAATTCGGCAATGGAAATAATGTACATAGAGTAGAAAAAAATTTGCGGCTCGAGGATGACATTGTAATTCTGTCAGAGACATGAATGGCCTTCGAGGGCCAGTTGAATTTAATAACTTAATGGACAATGTTCTGAAATGATGTTGTCAGACGACCATAATCAAAAGTCAGTCAACGGCAATGGAATACAGTCTAATTACGTCAGGTGCTGCTGACCGAATTAAGTTAGTAAACTATACACTAAAATTAATCAACGATTTTTGCTGTGTAGACGCTGCTTTACTTACAGTAAGAAAATTGTTGACAGGAAATATAAATTGAAGTATTGAGAATTTTTGCTGATGGTATTTCTAATGAGTTTAACCTTGTCCAGAACGATAATTAGCTCAGACAAGAAGACAATGGCCGCCACTGAAATGGGGAGCCACAAACGTATGCTGAAAAACAAATAGGTAGACGATGTAACTAATACGGAAGTACCGAACTGTGGGGAAAAAAAAGAAACTAGTGGTACAGTTTCACCAAAAGGAAGCATCGACTGAAAAGACACATCCAGGCTTTTAGAAATCGTCAATCTGGAAATTCAGTACTTCGAGATCATCATTGCCAAGAGCATGCCGAGAATACCAAATTTCAGACATTTCCACTCACCACGGCCAACGCAGTGCCTGACAACCTTCATTTGACGTCCGAGAGCAGCAGCGATACCGTAGAATCGTCAGTGGTAACAACAAGCCAACACTGCACGAAGCAGTTGGAGAAATCATTGTGGGACGTAGGTCGGTGCGGAGAAATTTGGCGTCAGTCGGCTATGGCAGTAGATACCTATGCGAGTGCCTTTGCTGACAGCAGATCGTCGCCTGCAGGGCCCCTCGTGGGCTTGGGACAAAATTGGTTGGACCCTAGACTACTGGAAAACCGTGGCTATCTGAGATGTGTCTCAATTCCAGTTGGGAAGAGCTGATGATCGAGTGTGAGCCAAGTTACCATCAAGGCACAGTGCATGCTAAGGGTGGTTCCACAACACTGTGAGCTGTGTTTATATGGAACGAATTGAATCCTTTGGTCCAACTGAACTGATCATTGCCTGGAAATTGTTATGTTCGGCTGCTTGGAGAACATCTGCTGCTATTCATGGAGTTCATGTTCCCAAAAAACGATAGAGTTTTGGTGGATGACAATGTGCCAAGTTACTGGTCCACAATTCTTCATCACTGGTTTGAAGAACGTTCTGGTTAGTTCGAGAGAATGATTTGGCCAACCGGATCGCCCGATACCAAACGTAACTGAGAGATCAATTTTTGCATATTATCATGCAGTTATAGGTGGCTATAGAGGCAGCTTTTGTCAATATTTCTGCATGGGACTCTTCTCGATTTTGGGAACCTTTGCCATGACTGGTTCGAGAAATACGCAGAACAAAATGAGGTACCTGTGTGGTATTATTATAAAGATATTAAGAGCGGGATGTACTACCGCTGGTTTCTAAAAGTGTTATACAAGCATGCAAGTGATATATGTTTGCTGTGTGCTACTTAATTGAATCCTTTATTAAAAAGATAACATACCACTATTCACCTTCAGATGAAACATACATGCGAAAACACGCTGTATCTGCCTATATATGTTCATCCAATTTCCCAAACGCGTCGTGAATAGTAATGAAGATGGAACAAACCTAGTTGTTTTAAATATTTTTCGTGGAAAGGCATGGTTAAGTAAGAGTTTTAAAGGAAAAACACTCATTATGAGGCTTTTCAAAGAATCAAATCTAATAGCAGTATGCTTTAAATCATTATTCCATAAGATGATTATTTTCCAAAATTGCATGTTTCGAAAATTCCACCATACGCATCTGTTCACATTAACGCTCGTGTGGGAAAAATGGGCAGTCTGGTGTTATCGCTAATTGCAGTATGCTTTAAATCATTATTAAATAAGATGATTATTTCCCAAAATTTCAAGTTTCGATAGTTCTACCATATACATTTGTTCACATTAACACTCTTGGATGAAAAATGAGCAGTCTGGTGTTATCGCCAGATTGTTATTAAACATCAAAAATCTAGTATGAGTGATCTGTCGGTTGCAAAGGAACGTGCGTCTACTGTGTAAATTAAGGTTTTTTATTATGTGCTATCGTACTCCATACTCGTAAGCTCAAAAACTTTTCACTTAGTTGACGTACACGAAATTCACCATTTTTCATGGTTACTAATCAACCGTTTTACTGTAAAATAAAAAATATGAGACACACCTTCTGTATGTCATTCTTACTAGTCACACAATCGATCAAATCTGTGTCGACCTTTTCGTTTCGTGGCTAAAAACCTCCAGCCACGACGTCTATTACTGTTCCGATTTTTCCACGTAGAGGAGCGACCATTTTTCACCTCACAACAACTAACTACCATGATATGTACATAAACTTGTATTTGCTGTTCGTTCTCTAATACACTATACACTTTTTCCACATTTTCATGTGTTTCACCTACGGTGGTCATCCTATAATTAAATAAGCTGCAGAATAATTCTCGCACACGGTTGAAGTCAGCTCACTGTGTTTCACCTGTTGAATCCTTGGATGAATTTCTGCTGGCGACTGACCATCCAAAACAACGAACATGCGGGAACTAATACAGTGTAACTACCTTAAAACAGTTCAATGTGTCTAATTTTCACAAGAATTTAATACTATTATATAACACTGAGCAACATACACCATTAACGCGCAAAAATTATTTTAGTTGTATAAAAACTACAACTGATTTAGGCTACGAAATCCCGATTGTGCACGTCTACCTGCGATGCACGAAATGTGGAAGGCTGTGTATTTCACAGGCTACTAAAGTCACACACACATTACACGAATTGATAGGTAATGATGTCGACAATAACGAATTAAGCAGGTTTTTATCTGAAACAGGGCTCATGTAACACACTGTGTTTAAAGATTTCCACCGATGTCTCATAATTATATTCCTCACTTCAAAGCAGAAGGTATTTCCATTTAAAAGTCATCGTCTTCTTTTAAGATTCGTGCCACCTGTTGCAGGAAATTTGGAGACCAATGTAAAAGAAAGCACAAGAAGAACGCCGGCCGCGGTGGTCAAGCGGTTCTGGGCGCTCGGTCCGGAACCACGCGACTGCTGCGGTCGCAGGTTCGAGTCCTGCCTCAGGCATGGATGTGTGTTGGGTTGGTTAGGTTTAAGTAGTTCTAAGTTCTAGGGGACTGATGACCACAGATGTTAAGTCCCATAGTGCTCAGAGCCATTTTGAACAAGAATAACTCTCTTCATTGATACCAATATTATCCGAGAGATGGAGCTGGCGTCTTGGCTAAGAGGGCGACCTCTAATATCAGCCTTAGGCTCGCTCGCCAGCAGCCTAACACCTCATTTCACCATGTGATCGCAAAGCCAGCGGTGACTCGCGTCATTCTTGAGCTGTCCACTGTGTGGAGAAGACGTGAGTTATTCGTCAGTGTAGGCCAATTTTTTTTTTATTTGCAATCTGACCTCAGACATGGATCTTTTATTTTCCTTGCTACGTTCCCATATTATGATCAATGTTTTTATTTACAGTTTGTAATGATTGCCACAATAATATTGTGACAACTTGTTAGGAAAGTGAAAATCGTTGCCCAATTTCAAATTGGTGTGGGTACTTACAGGCTTCCTTCTGTTTCAGTTTTTACAGCTGTGCGTAAGGAACCTACCACAAATTCTGGGAATTTCACACCCATTGTTCCTGGAAAAGAGCTGGCAGATCGTCGGTTTGAGTAAGTGTTACATAGCATGTTCCTACTCTTTATGGTTGTTCTGCTAGCTTCATATGAATATTACTCAGTTTTAGACAGGAATGAATGGACTTTGAGATTAAGTGAATTCATTCCTTAAAGGTGCACTATGGACACCAAGCAAAGCCCTCTCTACGGGCAGTGAATTCCCTGTATATTTATGAGGTTTAATTAACAAGTAGGTGGTATTCATTTTCTTTTATTTATAAATTGGCATTTGGCTAATAAATAATATCAGCTAGCAAGTTACAACCTCCTTTTACATATTAATCAATTCTTGAGGTAACAATTTTTTAAAATTTAATAACACCAGAAAATTAGTTACGTTTATGAGCATACATGATGTCATCACTATTATTTGTTTATGTTGTATGCTAGGACAATTATACCTCATGAAGTTGACTTCTGTTTATTACTCAGTTTATCTGCCTAATGTTAAAATGAATTGCACATCAAATTACAGTTAATCGTCACAGGGGAACTATTTCTTAACAGAAACAAATCTGTTTGCTGTATACATAATACACATAACAGTACGTGGGATACTCATTACAAGTTTCACAAGGTTTGGTGCATTAATTGTAACACATACTTCTTTATATTCTCAAACATAGACAATTCAGGTAGGTTTGACAGTCATAAGGGTCATCTATAATCGTAGCTACCTCTATGAAACTACTCTTATGTTTCAGTTGTTCAACATTGCATTGAACTATCAAAGTTTTCTACTAGTGTAATGTTATTTTACAGCTACATTCCATTTTATATAGAGTGTTCCAATACCATTCGAAAAGGAAATTCGATTCATACTTAATAAATCTTCTTGGTTGACTTTAAAATTATCATTACGACAATACTGTTATTTATTTATTTTCTATTAGTAGTTATAATGTGTTTGGCTGTTGTCACATTTATGTTAGCTAATTTCTCTCAAACTATACTAATAATTTTACGTTTTTGGGTTTTAGGAATGCTGCCGGCTTCAGCAAAGAATCGAAAACATCACTAACAGTAGATAATTCCGTAGTATCTGCTGACATGGGCCACTTCACTGAACAGTATGCTGAACTTGATTTGTCCAAGGAGACTACTGTTTTTCAGACCACAAACACACTGAGATCTGAAATGGAAACTATGGAGCATATCCAACTGCATACCACAGACACATTTGTTGCTGGAATGGGACGCCTCAAACAAGAATATGATGAGTACAATGTGCCAACAGAACAAGCTGAACTGGGCACACTTACCCCTCAATCTGAGCGCAGTACAATAGTAGGGAATGACACATCAGTGTTACAGATAGAAAACATGCCCTTGTATGCAACTACCACTCTTCCTGAATTTACCACAAACATGGTAATATTACTTGGTGCTGCTCTAATCACAGCATCCATTTGGCAGATGTGGAGCAACTATTTTAGATTCCTCTCTATTGAGTATACTATTAAATACACAATGCAGTACAGTAAAGGAAAATTCCTTACTGTCGAATACCATGATACAGTTACTGTTAAGAATGCTTAAAATTACCACTCTACAAACTTATCCATCATACACCCAGAAACAAACCTCTCCTCTTCTCTGCTCCACCACACTAAGTTTCTTATCCCTTCTCCCCTTTTACCCTTCTGCCCCTATGCTTACTGTCTAATGTATCCATTATTGCGTATGTAAACACGCACAAATGCCGCCCCCCCCCACCACCCACATTGCACAAGGATATACGAAATTCGAAAATCATCTTCAGTCAACAACAGTGTAATAGTGGATACAGTTATGTTCAATGTCCGTGTCCCTTGTATAACAGAGAACAACTGTACTTCTGAAATCTGTATTCTGCTAGGAAATTTAGGTTATGTAAGGTGAATTCTCTTTTGAAGAGTGTAATTTGCTGGCGGTATCACAAGAGCTTCCTAGTACTCTGTCTTGTCAATTTTACGACCTTCTTTTTTGAAAATTACCCTTGTCCAGTTTATGAAAATTGAGAATATAGGTAAACTAACAATATCTGGGGACTATGAGATTGTCACACAATGTGTTTCACAAAGCTAATGACTGTTTGACAAAAGTAGTTGAATATACAGTTTTGTCAAAGTTATAATTTTATTTTTATGTTGATTGTAAGCAATTTTGGGTAGTTACAGTTGTAAAATTTAGTTTACTCTGTATATAAGTATTATAATCTAATGTATTTTAGTAATAACTTTAGTGGATCATGATAATGTTTGCAGTATGTTTAAAAGAACAAAAGATTATTTTACAAGAGCAGTAAGGCAGGTTACCTCTTTTGCTTTGGTCTTTAATGTATACAACATTTGTGTAGTTACAGTTATGAATTTGTAGTGGATCTATATGAAAATAAATAACTTTTGAATAATTTCTGTCGACTTAAGTTTCATTGTCTGCCCTCCTCATACTGTTGTGATCTGACGGCAATTTTTATTAAATGTATTAAGATTTCTTTTGAGTTTTAAAAGAACAGAGATTATGGATGTAGTGAAAATTGCTTATGAATGTCGATAAATAATATAATGTATGATTTTTCTCTAATTTTGTGTGGAATGGACATTACACAAAGCTCCAAGTTAGCTTCAGAAACGGTGTTACTTACCAGCGAACAGTGAGGGTAAATGGAATGTTAGGTCATTGATGGAAGGAGTGAGAGAGGGAGAGACTGTTGTCACTGTATATAGAGTATATCAAGGTAAGCATTATACTGCAGGAAACTTATGTCTTCAATCCCTGGTTCATGTAGAAGTTAATGAAGTCATCATAACTATCTAATCCACTAAATGCACTCTTGCTGAATAACTATAATGAAGAAGTGGAACCATATAAACACCTGTCTAAACATTGTCAGCAATATAATAATTTAATCACCTATCCTGGAATATAGATACGTGCTGCAGATGCTTCTTTTAATGCAATGGAGATGATGTAAGTAACATCCACTTTATTGATTTGCAGACATGTTAATTTACTTACAAAACGTCTAAATTATTATATTCCTTTTACTTTAATGTTATATATATTACAGTCTTATGTTAGTGATGACAATTCTCTGTGAACCGTTTTTCTAAAGCTTAATTTTCTATTTCTAATAGGATGTCCAATCCTTTACCTGAAAGATAAATGTTGACCTTATGCAACTTCACTTAAGCTTAATTTTATGATAATCATAGCTAAGCAAAGAGATCACACATTGTTTCAGGGGGCCTATTAGAGAAAATTTTTTTGATGAATGCACATCAATAACCTCAAATGAAAATGGAAAGACAGCTGAAAAATCATTCCAGTTGTAGATAATTCATATATTACAGTATGTCTATTGCAGTTTATGTAATTTAACCTGTATGATAGAATTAGCTTTCGCACGTGATATTTGTATAAATAAAGTGTTAATTCCATGGGCAAATCTTAGTGCATACAGATCCCGAAACACAACATTATCAGACTAACATTTTATTCTAATTTTATGATGTAATGAAAAGCAGAAGTGATACTGATAAAATTATATTACTAATAACACAAAGCTGTCTTGGAAATTTTGTACTGAGCAATCTTATGCTGAATGTTGCTCACAGTGGTCCAAAATGGCTCTGGGCACTATGGGACTTAACATCTATGGTCATCAGTCCCCTTGCTCACAGTGACTCTAACATATGTAGATGTATTTTCTAGGTGCTCTCCAATTTATTATCTGGCTTTTCACAAAGAATATTTGTAACTGAGAAAAGAAAATGAGATTAATTTGTGAGGTATCTCTTTCCACAAAAAATATCTGTAACTGAGAAAATAATATAAGATTGATTTCTGAGGTTTCATACTGAGATTGTCCATATTGCTGTTTATCAATGTAGAAAATTTAACTGTTAAAAAACACGAACTCTCGTGCTACATTTTGCGTTAGATGGTAGCGACTTATTAAATGGGATCTCTAGGGTTAAGCAAACCCTCTCCAGAGAGAGAAATGCCATTCACCTCTACGATAACGTATTGATTGCTAAGGTTATACTTTCTGTAGTGCATTATTGAAGAACGTGAACTAAAGGCTTAATGACTTAAAGAGGGTACCCCTTCTTGCAAGCACAGAATGTGGTTCGCTTTCTATAATTGCAGAAAATGTTCCACCGAATTTGTGATATCATCACTAATTATTCTCTTTTATTCTTTCTCCTTTTCCCTTTTACTGTAAGTGTATACTGTAGCCGTCAATAGAATTCAGTAATAAGCCTAAATTAGCACCGAATGTCATCATGTCATCGAGCAACGTGTCCTGAACGGTATTTATTATTTACGTGCTAAATATATTGTTGTAAGGTTTATATTTAAATTAACGTTTCCTCATAAGGATTTGAAAATTTTGGGTGGTATTTCCTTTCTGTGACTTAATGCGCTTAGAAGTGTAGATTTACATTCCAGCCACAGCAATGAAGCAACATTGATAAGTTGGGTATGTTTATGAGATATATTCTCTTTAAATGCAAAAATAATAACAACAACACACTCATCAGGCAAACAAGTTCTACTCAGGACAGGTCATTTGTAGCAGTGTTGATATGTTCTATTAATACACACTTGCTGCTAATTTTTGTTGGCAGCCCTAGGACACATACTAAGCAAAACTTGAAAGAATACAGAAGAAAGCTGTTCGAGGTGAATCATCAATGGCTATAAATCTTTGGAAAGGTAACAAGTTGAAGGATATTGAGTTCTAGCACAGAGTGCACTATACTTAATTCAGCATTATTATCTACAAGCACAGTAACTTAGCTTAAATCTCATTTTGGATGGAAAAAGTGAAGTGCAATGAATAGATTTTTGAATGTCTATTTCCTGAAGCGTCTCCCATGAGGTAAATATATTTCCTTTCCCTGTACAGTAATTAAGAGTATCCTCATCAAACACATTATTATTATGCATATATCTTGCTCACTGTCGTTACTTCAAAAAATGTATTCTGCTGTGGACTAAACTATAGCTATACTGAAATTATTTGAGAGAAAAATTATATGTATACGAGCGCCATATTAATGTTTATGGTTCCTGTAGCAGCTATCAGTAGTCGCATGGTTTGAGGCGGCCTGTCACGAATTGTGCGGCCCCTCGCGCCAGAGGTTCAAGACCTCCCTCGGGCGTGGGTGTATGTGTTGTCCTTAGCATAACTTAGTTTATGTACTGTGCAAGTCTAGGGACCGATGACCTCAGCAGTTTGGTCCCGTAGAAATTCCCACATATTTGAACATTGTGTTAGGTGTCTGTAGAAACTGAAAAAGTTATGATTCTGGTGTTCCTAAATGAATGGAAAGAGACTATGACTATATTTCTCCATGTTCTCCATTCACACGTAGTATTACTCCGTCAAAAATACAACAGCAGCGTCAGGCGAGTGAAGAACTAGGTGTCGCAACACCGTATTCCAGATAATTTCCATTAGCGCAAGGTCAGGCGAATGTACAAACCACAGGTATGATGATTGTGCACCATAAATAAGAGTCGAACTCGCGAGTGTCATGCAGTTTTATACCAAGATATGACACGTTGCATTTCTCCACGATAACACTTAAGAAAGCAAGGCTCCCGGTTTGTTATCAGTAGACTATCGTCGAACAGGTATGTTTTTAGTAGTGTAGTCTTAATGAAAAAGCTTTTTTAATTACTATTTTTCTGTAATACTAACTTAATGGAAAGATTCAATAGTTTGAATGACGCTTCTGTATTCAGGGTACAGTGGTTTGAGGCACCATGCATGGATTGTGAGGGCCCTTCCGCCAGAGATTAGAGTCCTCCCTCGGTTGTTGGTGTGTGTGTTGTTCTTAACATAAATTAGTTTAAGTTAGTTTAAGTAGTGTGTAAGTCTAGGGACCGATGACCTCAGCAGTTTGGTCCCTTAGGAATTCACACTCATTTGAACAATTTTTTGTGTCTGTCGGAATTGAGAAAGTTATTATTCTAGTGCTACAAACTGAATGGGAAGAAGCTATGACTGTATTTCTCCCTGTTCTCCACTCATACATTGTGTTTGTCCATCAACATTGCAATAACAGTAGTCTGAGTAAGGCGAGTGAAGAGCTAGGCGTCGCAACACCATATTCTGATAATTTCCATTGCCGAAACGTCAGGCGAATGTACAAATCACAGGTATGATGATTGTGCGCCTTAAATAAGAGTCGAAAGCGCGAGTGTCATGCAGTTTTAGACGAAGATCTTACACGTTACGTGTGTTCACGATAACATTTAACAAAACAGGCCGTCGCTTTGTTATCAGTAGACTAGCGTCGAACAGGTATACATTAATATAGAAGGACACGTTGCAATTGTGATCGTCTAATGTTTCCAGGTTTCTCCTCCACTTCAGGTCAACGACCATATTCACATGCGTCTCTAATATCTCCACCTGGTATGTGTGCCAGTGACATAACATTCATGATGTGTTCAATAGAAAGACGGAGAAGCAAACAGAAACTAACTACATACAGAGACTTCAGACACATAAATCTGTATGAACTTGCATATGAGGCTGTAGAAATAGTTAGTGAGATCTTTTCTGTTTCCCTGTCTGACCTAAATGGAAAATTTCATGGATTTATTAACAAAAATAGTGAATTTAAAGACGAATAAACTCCCCTACACTACGGAAAAAACTACAAACAAGACTGCACCTTAGTAACTGATCAACTGCAGAGCTACCGCACAGCGGGCGTAGAAACCACGCCCAACACCTGAAAGGCCATGTGGCCGTTGGCCAACGTTCGTTATTGCCAGTACTTGTAAACAACGAGTATTACTGATACTCTTCTAACTGCGAGTGCAGTGAAAACGGAGAACTTGACAGAAATAGAGGTTTGCAGGGCAGCGGCGTTGCGATTTGGACGTACGAAAATGCTGCTGATTGTGTACTAAGCTCACAAACACAACAAAACAAAGGTTAACTCCTATTTTTCTTTGACAATAACAGTCAAGCACGTCGTTGATGACGCTGTTGTAAGGTGTCAGTCACAAAAGAGGACCGTCACAGACACGAACATTTACTTTATTTGGAACAGCATTACCTCGTACGTTTGTCTTGTACAGCTCTCTGGGCTATTAGCACCATCAATCACTAATGAATTGATACCTAGAACATCAAAATCTCTTTCTACTCGTACAAAATGTTGCATGTAATGCTTGTTGCATAACTTGTCGCTACCCAGATGCAGTGCCGTACAGTTGGAGTAGTATCCGAAGAGCGTAGACTCGAAGTAGTATTCGAAAAGCGATAGTATTCGAAAAGCGATAGTATTCGAAAAGTACTACATCAATTCGGAGATGAAGGTATTTGGGGAGAGTTCGTCTACGTGACTTGCCTCTCAGGCAGGCCTCAAGAGATACATGCTTTCGAGTGTGCCGACAGCTTATCTGGAACCCCTCCAACTGAACACGTTCCTCAGTTTTCATGAGTCACATTTGATTTACTCAGTTTTGAAAATAAACGAAAACAAACTGTGGCGGAGGAATCTGACTGATTAGGTGAGATTACTATTAAAAACTTGTTCTTATTCCGAGTGGTTAAAACGTGCGTGAATATTTATGTTTTTTGTGATAACTCTATTTGCTGCATAGCAGGCTTGTATGGAGATTCACGTTTGACATAGCCGTTCCTCCCGCTTTTAAGCTGACGGAAGTGTCTAGCTACGCGAATATTGTTCACAAACAATCGAGAAGTGTTCTGTGTCCCCGTGTAACTGCCCCAAGTGTACGACTTGTGGCTGCGTTATTTTCGCACTTCCCTTCTCTTGGCAACTCATCGTCTTCCATACATAACTTAAAAACGTCCGCCTGCCTAACGCCATCTGAAGTGTCCCCCGTTATTTTAATTGAAGTACAACGTAAATTTTGGATTCATGTCGCGTTATGGGTGACATGAAATGCTCCTCATTAAATTTAGATAAGGCCTCTAAGTTATTACTGTTATTACCAAATGCAAGCAAAAAGAAATGTCGCGAAATATGTATTTACACATTACTGTGTAGTGTAGCTGGTACGCTACAATTTATTTACAAAATGCTGAACATATGTTTCAACCATAAGTGTATTAATAGTGCTTAGCTCACGAGTAGATCCAGTGAAATTATTTGTATTTGTTTCATCCGCTAACAGAAGCTTTTCTTTTTTCTACAGCAGATCTGCGGATGGCCACTGTAGGCCGAAACCTGTTATAACTGTGTCATAATAAAGCGATTGTTCCATAAATTAAAAGAAATTATAATTATTCAATCTCCATCTCCTTAAACAAATGCAATTTTTCCTAAATATATACCACGTTACACCCAGAGGTTAATAAATATTTTGGAAACAAGTAGTTGTCAACAGTATTCACGTTTTAGCATTCTCCATCACGTTTATCAAAAATATTAAAAAATTATGTAAATATATTTTTCGAATTAATCCAATTTAACGGGAATCGAGGACTAGCAGTTCCGGTAGAAACAACAACAATCCCTGCTTTTTCATTAACAAACTTTGATCCGTATCTTTTTTTGCATCTTCAAGATCAATTTGTTTCTCAGTGTGTAGAAGATTTTTGTAAAGTGGTCTAAATGAAAAAACTCTTTTCATTACCGTTTTTCTGTAATACTGAGTGGAAACGTTCAATAATTGGCTACTATATTAAGGGCTTATTGTATATCTTCATTTCCCTTATTTGAATTGGCAACGGGTGTTGTGAATTTGTATTGCTCAGATATGGCATAAATCATGAAAATTTTATTTATTTTCCAGACTTTTCTACATCCAGTGTCAGCTGTAGCCCTCAAATGAAAATGTTTATAGCTGCAACTATAATTTACTTTTGCATCTGGTACACTTCGAGTCGTGAATGACATAATAGTAAGCTACTGTATGTTTTAAAAATGGAATTGGTGACCGAGGTTTTCAGTGTTGATCTTAATAAGAACAGGAAACAAATGGGCTGTTCTTGGAACTCAATATGGTTCACTGATGAATTTCCTCTTCTTCTTAAATCCGACATCCCCATGTTTCTGACAGAGATTTCAAATGCTTTTCCAGTAATTTTCGTGTCAAAATTGACTACAAAGTTCTCCGCTGAAAATTTAGATTAATTTGGTTCAAAAAGGTTCAAATGGCTCTGAGCACTATGGGACTTAACAGCTGTGGTCATCAGTCCCCTAGAACTTAGAACTACTTCAACCTAACTAACCCAAGGACATCACACACATCCATGCCCGAGGCAGGATTCGAACCTGCGACCGTAGCAGCCGCGCGGTTCCGGACTGCGCTCCTAGAACAGCGAGACCACCGCGGCCGGCGATTAATTTGGAAACACATTCTAATCATATATGTTTAAATTATCAAAGTTACTTGAAAAGTGTGAATAAAACTTCTTTTTGACTGAGACGTCAACAATACATACATAGCAGTTTAAAGAGGTGTAATAAATTTAATTTTCCAATAACCATGAATTAATTCTGGCGTAATACCTCAGATCACACCCTACTGTTGAAATTCAATAGTCAGACAAAAGTCATTTTCTGAAGTAGCCTAAGTTCACACTCGTTGCTGTTGAGAGAATTTAACGTGCCGGTTTTCCCGGTACATTTTGTCCAGTATAATTTTTACTTGATATATGCACTATCTGCGATAATGAGCTGTACGTTTTGTCTACCTGCTGGTTAGAGTTAAACTCAAAGTACTCCGAATGTTGCAGTGCAAACTGTATACATCCCATGACGCCGAAACATCGTGGGTCTATTCATTTATCAGAGAGTTCACAGAGAATGTTTAAGAAAATAATAGTTCCCATTTCTGACACCAGGTGAAAATATATCTCTGTAAGCAGTCATAATGTGGTATGGGAGCAAGGGAATGGAAACAAGCAAGAAACACAAGAAAACGGTGGTTCTGTTATGTTTATTAGGATACGGTCACAAGTTACCATGTGAGTTCAGCGTGGTCTCCCGACTCACATGGATTGGCCCTGAGGAATGTGGAAGGGCACTCATCTTGAAATTGCCAATAGGTGATAAGGGCGTCAGCCAAGGTTTCTCGGACAAAATCTTTCTCACCTGGCGCCGGTCGGAGTGGCTGAGTGGTTTTAGGTGGTTCGGTCTGGAACCGCGTGACCGCTACGGTCGCAGGTTCGTATCCTGTCTCGGGCATGGATGTGTGTCATGTCCTTATGTTACTTAGGTTTAAGTATTTCTAAGTTCTAGGGGACTGATGACCTCCGATGTTAAGTCCCATAGTGCTCAGAGCCATTTTTTCTCACCTGGCAAGCGACCTGTCGCGTCGGACCATCTTTCCTGAAAATAGCTGTTTGGTCAGAGTTGTGCTCTTGCAAACATGGACTCATGTGTTGCACGAAAAGGTCGCTATAACGTGTAGCTATCACTGTACACCCAACAACCTCAGAAGGTGCCATCTCCTGAAAGAAAAAGAGGGCTGAGAATGAAATAGCTTGTGAAATCACGCCACACAGTCACATAGGCTGTGAGCAATGGACGTCGCTGCACCACATGTGACGGAGTAGAGCCCCGTCTGTGACAGTTCTGTGGGTTCACAACACTGTACGGAATGAATCGTGTCTCGTCTGTCCAAAGAATACTCCCCTACCACATATCATATATTTCGAAATGTGAAAAAAAGACGAAGGAGAAATTACTGATGTGTAGACTATCTTGGGACTTCATTTAGTGATTGTTATGCAACTTGTAGAATAGCAGTGTTAAACGCACCACAAAGTCCTTAAAACTGTTGACCAGTCTAAAGGTATGTCCCGTGACTCATATCGAGCACTGGCCTCCGAGTCTGAGGAGTGTACCGCACTCTGGGCCATAGCTACAACAACTTCAACGAGATGTGCAAATTCACCTTTTTTCTTGATGGTATTCTTTAGCCCAGTTATTGGCATAGTGACACTACGCAGCTGTTTCTGTCAGCGATATCACCGCAGTGCATTGTTGCTATTTCTGCCGTTCTGATAAAACAACGTTAGCAGCAGTGCACGATCATTTGTTTCAAAAGCCATTGCGTTTCATGCGGAATACTTAACCATTTTAAACTTTTACAACATTGGTCACTTCAAGACAGACATCAACTCTCGTCATCAAGCGAATAACAGCATACTGGCTTCAAAGCAGGGGAAATTAGACACCCTGCCTGCCTATAGCGTCATAATTCCACCTTGTAGCAGAAGGTGAAACTATTCTTTTTTTTTCTTCAGAATGCTCCGCGATCGCCCCTACGATGTTTCAGCTCCCTGTAATGTATACAGTGACCACTGCAGCACTCGGATAACCATCAGCTTAATTACACCAAGTACTATGAAGCAGTAATAGTTCGTTGTGCACATTTAATATTCATCATTTTGTATCCTATTCAAAGTCTAGAAGCATTTAAATTCGAATAAAAGAATTAAGAAGACCATAGCTAATTATACAGAAGGTGTGAATGGAGCATAGCCCTTTCATTAGTCTAATGATTCCAATTTTATGCACATGATCAGGTACTTGATTATTGAGACGTTATTGAATGTCTGAACACAGGTGACTTACATAGTGTATTGTTAAATCAGTATCAGTAGGTTTCCTCTTTCGTCTGCGTTAAGTAGAAATTCGTTAACATCCATTTTATTCTCAACAGGCAAGTAATAACATTTTGTGTAACTTCTGGTACAAAGAATCACTGAGAAAAACGCAGTTCAATATGTTTACACAAATGATACTGGAGATAAGTTACAAAGTAGTCGAAAAGTACTTTTTCTGTTACTTTATACTTTCTTTGCGTCTTTTTCTCTATCTTGATCACACAGTTGAAAGTTAAATGATTCAGATGAGGGATGGCACAAGAGAGCATCAATATTTGTAGCACTTATTAAATCAGCGACAACAGTATTTGTCTGTAGTGATTAGAGAAAATGCTTTCAGTTGTAATGTTTTTATTTTATTCATGCTGCGCTTTATATTGTTTTGCGGCGGCGGGTTTCCTTTATGATAAGAAGACTGATGATGGTGTGTTTTCTAATAATGGATTATTGAAAACAAGCCACTAGATTTTGTAAATTACGTTTATGAACATCCATAAAAAAGCCGGAATCTTAATAACCACAAACTACACTTCACTAGTCCACATTTCAGCTCGGCTAAACAAAAAGTGAAATCATACCCCTTCTTTAAAGAGGAGTAAGGAAACGATAGGCGTAACTGTTTTCAGCAATCAAGTACATCTAAACAATCTATTGTTTCAAACCGAAAAAATCTTTTAATAACAGCATATGGCACAGTTCAGAGCCTAAAACTCCTAAAAACTCCGTTTTATGTAAATTACTCTTCTGAAACTAATTGACCTAAGAATTTAAAAAGTATAGTTACTTGCTCTCCTAAAAGTGGTAATTTTTAGTACTGCACTTGTCACGTAGATTTCGAATATGATAGGGAGCACACAAAGCACGTTAGAGTGGAACAAATCCACTATCTATCCACCTTTGGTTACATAACATGACACCTCAACGAAGTATACTTTACTGAAACTCAGTTTCTAATGTCGCTTTATTTTATGTAACATGCTTGTAAAGGCTTTAAACACACAACATTATTGACATTTAGTTATAACAAATCATAACGAACCCTCGAATCTTCTTCTGTGTTGCCTTGAAATAGCTTGCTCTCATAACACGTGAATTATATTGTAAAAAAAAATCGTAACAATAAGGAATTACTCGTATTCTCAACTCATACAGTGTACTCGTGCTTTGAGACAGAATATATTCATAGGATCAACGTATAACAAAAATTCATCGAACATAGAGTACTACAGAATACGACGAATACAGTATGGCGCCTTGCTTTCTGATAGTGACTTAGGTAGCATTTTAGCTTCCTATTGGTTCTACTTTACGTAGCACGTTGCCGAAATAGCTCAGGACCTGTTTGGAATTCACGTGAAAAAACTGCTCCTCAACAATAAATAGGAAGTGACATAACAAAACTCGTAGGGCGCCACGTCGTCATATGGTGGCGACGGCTTAAGGCGACGTTTAGACAGGCAATACGATACGCGATGCGACTTGCGATTCGGAGCAGAATCAATCTACATTGCGGAGCTCACATAGACACTGTTGAAATGACTTACCTGGTTAACATTAACGACATCGTTATTACATCGAGATGTAACTCTGTCGTGACGCCCTGTTCGACATGGACTACTGGTCGTTCCAAGTAGAAGACACGACGACAGACATTTCATGTCATCCGGTGTGCCTAATATGAATTGTTTATCTAGATAAAGCAAATCCATATTCGATTCTGTACTCAGTTTCTCAGTATAACTTTTACATTAAGCTTAAGAAATTTAAAAGCGCAAATTTTGGTTTCGCGTGTGTTCTCCTCTATGCTGTCTTTCTCATTCGATCTTGAGGAAAATATTCGGTAAAAAAAAAAAGATTTTTCAAAATATTACAGTATCCCACCACAAACTTGTTTACGTTTCATGTATTTCAGGTCATAGATTTCTGCATACAGAATGGAGCTATCATACCGAAATTATTTTTAAAAGTTATTCTCCAGAAAGTACGTGAGATATGTTAGAGGTTGTCCGCGACGGAGTCGGTAGCTATGTCCCACATGCGATGGTACTATCTACACCTACATCTACATTTATACTCCGCAAGCCACCCAACGGTGTGTGGCGGAGGGCACTTTACGTGCCACTGTCATTACCTCCCTTTCTTGTTCCAGTCGCGTATGGTTCGCGGGAAGAACGACTGTCTGAAAGCCTCCGTGAGCGCTCTAATCTCTCTAATTTTACATTCGTGATCTCCTCGGGAGGTATAAGTAGGGGGAAGCAATATATTCGATACCTCATCCAGAAACGCACCCTCTCGAAACCTGGCGAGCAAGCTACACCGCGATGCATAGCGCCTCTCTTGCAGAGTCTGCCACTTGAGTTTGTTAAACATCTCCGTAACGCTATCACGGTTACCAAATAACCCTGTGACGAAACGCGCCGCTCTTCTTTGGATCTTCTCTATCTCCTCCGTCAACCCGACCTGGTACGGATCCCACACTGATGAGCAATACTCAAGTATAGGTCGAACGAGTGTTTTGTAAGCCACCTCCTTTGTTGATAGACTACATTTTCTACGGACTCTCCCAATAAATCTCAACCTGGTACCCGCCTTACCAACAATTAATTTTATATGATCTTTCCACTTCAAATCGTTCCGCACGCATACTCCCAGATATTTTACAGAAGTAACTGCTACCAGTGTTTGTTCCGCTATCATATAATCATACAATAAAGGATACTTCTTTCTATGTATTCGTAATACATTACGTTTGTCTATGTTAAGGGTCAGTTGCCACTCCCTGCACCAAGTGCCTATCCGCTGCAGATCTTCCTGCATTTCGCTACAATTTTCTAATGCTGCAACTTCTCTGTATACTACAGCATCATCCGCGAAAAGCCGCATGGAACTTCCGACACTATCTACTAGGTCATTTATATATACTGTGAAAAGCAATGGTGCCATAATACTCCCCTGTGGCACGACAGAGGTTACTTTAACGTCTGTAAACGTCTCTCCATTGATAACAACATGCTGTGTTCTGTTTGCTAAAAACTCTTCAATCCAGCCACACAGCTGGTCTGATATTCCGTAGGCTCTTACTTTGTTTATCATGCGACAGTGCGGAACTGTATCGAACGCCTTGCGGAAGTCAGGAAAAATAGCATCTATCAGGGAGCATGTATCTAATATTTTCTGGGTCTCATGAACAAATGAAGCGTGTTGGGTCTCACACGATCGCTGTTTCCGGAATGCATGTTGATTCCCACAAAGTAGATTCTGGGTTTCCAAAAACGACATGATACTCGAGCAAAAGACATGTTCTAAAATTCTACAACAGATCGACGTCAGAGATATAGGTCTATAGTTTTGCGCATCTGCTCGACGACCCTTCTTGAAGACTGGGACTACCTGTGCTCTTTTCCAATCATTTGGAACCTTCCGTTCCTCTAGAGCCTTGCGGTACACGGCTCTTAGAAGGGGGGCAAGTTCTTTCGCGTACTCTGTGTAGAATCGAATTGGTATCCCGTCAGGTCCAGTGGACTTTCCTCTGTTGAGTGATTCCAGTTGCTTTTCTATTCCTTGGACACTTATTTCGATGTCAGCCATTTTCTCGTTTGTGCGAGGATTTAGAGAAGGAACTGCAGTACGGTCTTCCTCTGTGAAACAGCTTTGGAAAAAGGTGTTTAGTATTTCAGCTTTACGATTGTCATCCTCT
Source organism: Schistocerca serialis cubense (assembly GCF_023864345.2). Lineage (NCBI taxonomy): Eukaryota > Metazoa > Arthropoda > Insecta > Orthoptera > Acrididae > Schistocerca > Schistocerca serialis. Next base: position 475,866,731 of record NC_064640.1, read on the forward strand.
GTTTCAATGCCATCATCATCCCGGAGTGTCTGGATATGCTGTTTCGAGCCACTTACTGATTTAACGTAAGACCAGAACTTCCGAGGATTTTCTGTTAAGTCGGTACATAGAATTTTACTTTCGAATTCACCGAACGCTTCACGCATAGCCCTCCTTACGCTAACTTTGACATCGTTTATCTTCTGTTTGTCTGAGAGGTTTTGGCTGCGTTTAAACTTGGAATGAAGCTCTCTTTGCTTTCGCAGTAGTTTCCTAACTTTGTTGTTGTACCACGGTGGGTTTTTCCCGTCTCTCACAGTTTTACTCGGCACGTACCTGTCTAAAACGCATTTTACAATTGCCTTGAACTTTTTCCATAAACACTCAACATTGTCAGTGTCGGAACAGAAATTTTCGTTTTGATCTGTTAGGTAGTCTGAAATCTGCCTTCTATTACTCTTGCTAAACAGATAAACCTTCCTCCCTTTTTTTATATTCCTATTAACTTCTATATTCAGGGATGCAGCAACGGCCTTATGATCACTGATTCCCTGTTCTGCACATACAGAGTCGAAAAGTTCGGATCTGTTTGTTATCAGTAGGTCCAAGATGTTATCTCCACGAGTCGGTTCTCTGTTCAATTGCTCGAGGTAATTTTCGGATAGTGCACTCAGTATAATGTCACTCGATGCTCTGTCCCTACCACCCGTCCTAAACATCTGAGTGTCCCAGTCTATATCTGGTAAATTGAAATCTCCACCTAAGACTATAACATGCTGAGAGAATTTATTTGAAATGTATTCCAAATTTTCTCTCAGTTGTTCTGCCACTTATGCTGCTGAGTCGGGAGGTCGGTAAAAGTAGCCAATTATTAACCTAGTTCGATTGTTGAGTGCCATCTCCACTCATAAGAATTCGCAGGAACCATCCACTTCTACTTCATTACAGGATAAACTACTACTAACAGCGACGAACACTCCACCACCGGTTGCATGCAATCTATCCTTTCTAAACAGCGTCTGTGCCTTTGTAAAATTTCGGCAGATTTTGTCTCTGGCTTCGGCCAGCTTTCTGTACCTATTCCCAAGAGTTAACAGCTTTCACTCAGTTAATACTAGGAAGAAATTCAATCTGCATGTGGAATGCACTTCCTTGACTCTTGCGCAGAAAGGAGTGCAGTATTCTGCTGCATCCATTTTCAATAAGCTATCACAAGAACTCAAAAATCTAAGCAGTAGCCCAAACTCTTTTAAGTCTAAACTGAAGAGTTACCTCATGGCTCACTCCTATTCTGTCGAGGAGCTCCTGGAAGAGCTAAAAATTTAAGCAAATTCCAGTGTTACATTGTTGATTTTCTTTATTTAAACTTACGACTTATCACCTATCGCCTGTTACGCCCTGTTATGCGACGTGTAGAACTGCCTCGTGTTTATGTTTTTTTATATGTTGCCGATACAATCCAAGGCTGGCAATGCTAAATTTACTGATATGAAAAGACACCAGGAGTCATCAGCTGATGAGATCTGAAAACTAAATTCCTTTCACCTGTGAATGTGCACTGAATGAAGACGAAATGTACACATTGGATATTATACTTATCATCAACGGTTTCTTCGATTTCTTCAAACGCATTGTCTACACCTGCTCAGAGTCCTCCACCCACTGCTACTCCACTGATGGCAATTAATCTCACATCTAATTCAGGAACGTTGCTTCTGAATGCTGCTGAAGCGGACTCGTGTATTACTTGACGAAACTGAACCGTTGTAGACGTACTGTCCTCCCTTCATTAATTTCTAGCAAATATTTGGAAACATACCACTTGGACAAAGTGGTCTTACTAAAAATAAGCTTTTCAGTGTGACGTTCTAATGTTACCCAAATACTTGTCTCTGATTGCTTTATTACAATGAGTAGTTTCTCACCATGAAAGGTTGCAAAGTATCTTTGGAGCTTTCTCAAAGTAGCTAATGCCACTTACTCCAAAACGTGGAAACGATCTGGACCCATTCTGTATAATTCGTAGAATTTCTGCTTGGGATTGGAGAGTTCATTAGAAAGCAAATTATGTTTGATATTTATAACGTGGTATGAGGCACACAGTACTACTTTGTTTTGCTTCTTGTGCTATAAATAATGCCAATCCACAATAACGTCACTCTTCAAATGAGCTAATCATTGCAGAACAGCAATGAAACAGAAACGTGACTCGTGCTGTCTTGTTGCTACTTGTACACAAACACACACCCACACACACACACATATATATAATGAAACGCCAAACAAACTGGTGTAAATATACGTATTCAAATACATAGAGATATAAACAGGTTGAATAGGATGTAGCGCTCAGCACCTACTTTATAAGACAACAAGTTTCACGCGCAGGTGTTAGATTGGTTACTGCTGCTACAATGGTAGGTTATCAAGATTTACGTGATTCTGAACGTGGTGTTATAGTCGGCGCACGAGAGATGGGGCACAGCATCTCCGAGGTATCGATTAACTGTGAATTTTCCCGTACGACCATCTCACGAGTGTACTGCGAATATCAGGAATCCGGCAAAACATCAATTCTCCGACATCGCTACCGCCGGAATAAGAGCCTTAAAGAACGGCGCCAATGACGACTGAAGAGAATCGTTCAAAGTGACAGAAGTGCATCCCTTCCGCAAATTGCTGCAGAATTCAGTGCTGGGGCATCAGTTCAAAAATGTTCATGAAATAAGTTCGTGGCTTGTGGAAAATAATTTGATGCTAAATCACAGTAAGACTCAGTTTTTAGAGTTTCTAACACAATTCAACAAGTACCGATATTTTGATCAGACAGAATGGGCGTATTATAAGCGAGACGGAACCGTTCAAGTTCCTAGGCGTTCAGATAGATAATAGGCTGTTGTGGAAAGCCCATGTCCAGGATCTTGATCAGAAACTAAATGCTGCTTTATTTACCATTAGAAGAGTATCTGAAATAAGTGACACTTCAACACGAAAAGTAGTCTACTTCGCATATTTTCATACGCTTATGTCATATGGTATTATTTTTTGGGGTAATTCTTCTGATTCAAAAAGGGTATTTTTGGCTCAAAAACGGGCTGTTCGATCTATATGTGGTGTAAGTTCGAGAACCTCTTATCGACCCCTATTCAGTAGTCTGGGAATTCTGACATTGCTCTCACAGTGTATATTTTTTTTAATGTCGTTTGTTGTTAGCAATATTAGCCTATTCCCAAGAGTTAACAGCTTTCACTCAGTTAATACTAGGAAGAAATCCAATCTGCATGTGGAATGCACTTCCTTGACTCTTACGCAGAAAGGAGTGCAGTATTCTGCTGCATCCATTCTATTCTGTCGAGGAGCTCCTGGAAGAGCTAAGAAATTAAGCAAATTCCAGTGTTACATTGTTGATTTTCTTTATTTAAACTTACGACTTGTCACCTGAATATGTTCTTTTATATTTCATTTCATCTATTTCTAATATCGTGTTATAATTTCATGTATTGACTCGTTCCATGACCATGGAGGTTTCTCATTAATTTGGTCTCACGGAAAAATAAATAAATAAATAAATGGGTGTGAAATATTATGGGACTTAACTGCTAAGGTCATCAGTAACTAAGCTTACACACTAATTAACCCAAATTATCTTAAGGACAGACACGCACACCCATGCCCGAAAGAGGACTCGAGCCTCCGCCGGGACCAGCCGCGTAGTCCATGACTGCAGCACCCTAGACCGCTCCGATAATCCCGCGCGGCTGGGGCATCAGTAGGTGTCAGGGAGCAAATCATTACACGAAACATCATCGACATGGGATTTCGGAGCCGAAGGGCCGTTCCTGTACCCTTGATGACTACACGACACAAAGCTTTATGCCTGGGCCCGTCAATACCGTCATTGCACTGTTGATACTGGAATCATGTTGCTCGGTCTGACGAGTCCCGTTTCAGATGGTATCGAGCGGATGGACATGTACAGGTATGGAGAAATCCTCATGAATCAGTGGTACCTGGATGTCAGCAGGGGCTGTTAAAGCTGGTGGAGGCTCCGTAATGGAGTGGGGCGTGTGTATTTGGAGTGATATAGGACCCCTGATACGTCTACATAAGACTCTGACAGGTGACACGTACGTAAGCATCCTGTCTGATCACCTGCGTCGATTCATGTCCACTGTGGATACCGAAGGACTTGGGCAATTCCAGCAGGACAGTTCGACGCCCCACGTGTCCACAGTGGGTTCAGAAACACTCTTCTGACTTTAAACACTTCCGCTGACAACCAAACTTCCCAGGCATGAATATTATCGAGCATATCTGCGATGCCTTGCATCTTGATGTTCAGAGGAGATGTCCGTGCTGGATTCATTGAGTCAATTCCCTCCAGCACTACCTCATATATTAGTCGAGACCATGTCACCAACCCTTTCCAATACTCTTTCATTACTCACTCTTTCCATCCAGCTTATTCTCTCCATTCTCCTCCACATCCACATCTCAAATGCTTCTAACCTTTTTTCATCCTCTCGTCTCAGCGTCCATGTTTCTGCCCACGTATAGAGCCACACTCCAGACAAAACATTTGCCAAGCCTTTTCCTTAGTCCTTTATCTAATTTGCCACATAAGAGTCTCGTCTTTCTGTTGAATGCCTCCTTCGCTATGGCAATCCGAGTTTTCACCTTCTGGTGACGTCTAAAGTCTTCAGTTATTGTGCTTCCAAGATGTTTAAATGCACTTACTTGGCTAATGGTAGATTGTCCTATTTTAATATTGGACGATCTGCGTCTTGAACTGATGACCATACTATTTGGTTTTGCGGTGTTGATTTGCATCCCATATTCCACACAAGCTTCATTCATATCTTTCAGCATGTGATTCACTGTCCGCTCACTTTCTGCCAATAATACCATGCCATCAGCAACTCATATACATTCTGTTATCTTTCCACCAATAGATATTCCTCTTTTCTCATCTAAGCTTTTCGCAATAATTTCTTCAAGGTATATATATATATATATATATATATATATATATATATATATATATATATATATATATATAGGGGAAGGTGGGGCAAGACGGGGAGGTGGGGTAAGACGGGGAAGGGCTATAAGCTACAGTTAGAGTGCTGTCATCTGTGGATAGCTACGTCAACATCATCAATACACAGGTCTCAGTGTGTTGACATTGCTGAACCTTAGTTTCGCAGCGGTTTCTGCGAGCTTTTCAAGGTACGTACAATTTTTATACTGATTTGCAATGTTTTACACCTTTCGAGGTCCTAAAACATGTGTTTCGTGAACATTTGTCCAGACTGTATATATAGCTCTGAATAGTACGTCTTATTAACAGTAAACTGCTGTGTCAATAGTCAATGTTCACTAAATAGAGTTCATGTAGGCGTAACATAACCTGACAGCATGGTAGGGGGCAAGACGGGGTGGGGCATGATGGGGAGCTTCCCCGTCTTGCGCCTACTATCTATCCAACCATTTCGTTCTTAATGTCTCGTGTGTTTACCTCGCTGTGGGTTGTCAACACGTAAATTATACGTTGAAGTTTATTCGGCAAAGCCTTCATTCATTCATCTACAGTGTCCACAGCAGTGAACGGGTTTCGGAAAACAGGCATTTGGCCTGTAAACAGAAATGTGTTCCGGGAAAGTGATTACCTTCCCTGTTCAACTACAGACATTCATCAAGCTCACACATCTGAAGTTACAGAAACGGAAGACCAAATACCAGAGATGCTGTCAAGACGTAAAACATCTGAACAATTAACAACTGACGATCAAGCCTCTGTTTCGTCTAACTTTCAGGTTACAAGCCCTGAAATGATGTTAGCTATTCCAAAGGTGGATAAAAAACCAAATGGAAACCATCTAACAGGCGTGGAAAACCCATTGTTTTAACCGAATCTCCATATAGGAGTGAACTATCTGAAGAGATTAAACGAAAATGACTCCCCGAACGTGCTGCATGTAAACGAAAACTCTTCTCAAATACGTTTAATAAACCTAGGATACCACCAAAAGTACATAATGACAACGAAAAAGTGACGAACGTTACTGACGTCTTAACCACCCCTTCATGCTCAAGGGATAATAAACTGAGGTCGAATGACAACGAGGAAGAGAGTGAAGAATGTTTATACTGCTATGACTTCTCTGAAGGAGGTTGGATACGGTGTATTAGCTGCGGACGCTGGGCCCACGACACTTGTGCAGGGATAGAAAGTGATGATGGCGAGGCTGTCCACACTTGTGTACTATGTGAGAGTAAGAGAAATAAAACGTAATACCTGATTCTACAATTCGCAGAACCATGTTTCGAAACCTTATCGTCACATGATATCGTTATTCCAGTCCTTATTTAAGCTTCAGAGATGAAGTCATGCTAGCTCCCTATCTTACCCCGCAAGTGGGGCAAGACGGGGAATTGGTAGTTTATGTTTCAAATCGAGATATTTCTAACTAAGTGTAAGAAGTTTGCAGTTTCTTTGCATGTTATTGTAATTCAATGGTTAACTAAACAAATGATAATCAAACCTACATAAATTTGTTTACTTTTTACCATTTTCTAAGGGTTAAAATTAGCTTCCCCATCTTGCCCCGCCTGGAGACGTATATATATATATATATGTGTGTGTGTGTGTGTGTGTGTGTGTGTGTGTGTGTGTGTGTGTGTGCGTGTGTGTGTGTGCGTTTGCGTTCACATGCATACAGGCAATAACGTGTAACTGTAGTGCCACAAGCCCTCGGTTATACTCGCGAACTCATGTACTTGCTCTCATTTCCACACTGCCACAGTACAGTTGTATCCGACAACAGCACACGTGTCGTGTTGTCGGTTACAGGTTCAGCGGAGGAGAATCGCGTGTGGATTCTCCGAGCACACGAAAACGACGAGCTCGGAGATGACGTCAGAGGACCCCCTAGCGCATTTAAAGATAGTCCACGGAGTGCATTTATGATCTATTATGTACTCCCTTCAGTACGTCACGTTGTTACAACGCACCCCTGCGGCGTTCAGGACCGCGGTGGGCAATGGTCATAGTGTATCTCACTTGTCAATGTAGTTGTCCTTTCAGCTGCTGTTGCTCCATGCATCACGATATACAGAGTGTTACAAAAAGGTACAGCCAAACTTTCAGGAAACATTCCTCACACACAAATAAAGAAAAGATGTTATGTGGACATGTGTCCGGAAATGTTTAATTTTTATGTTAGAGCTCATTTTAGTTTCGTCAGTATGTACTGCACTTCCTCGATTCTGATGATCAAATTTTAAATTTTCACAATCAACATGTGTGAGCTGAAGAGAATCCGCACGCAATTGTGCAATCACGTCATCAACACAGATTTTCTGTGAACGTTTGGGCAGGCATTGTTGGTGATGTCTTGATTGGGCCCCATGTTCTTCCACCTACGCTCAATGGAGCACGTTATCATGATTTCATACGGGATACTCTACCTGTGCTGCTAGAACATGTGCCTTTACAAGCACGACACAACATGTGGTTCCTGCACATTTCAGTCGAAGTGTTCGTACGCTTCTCAACAACAAATTCGGTGACCGATGGATTGGTAGAGGCGGACCAATTCCAAGGCCTCTACTCTCTACTGACCTCAAACCTCTTCACTTTCATTTATGGGAGCATTTGAAAGCTCCTGTCTACGCAACCCCGGTACCAAATGTAAACACTCTTCGTGCTCGTATTGTGGACGGCTGTGATACAATACGCCATTCGCCAGGGCTGCATCAGCGCATCAGGGATTCCATGCGACGGAGGGTGGATGCATGTATCCTCGCTAACGGAGGACATTTTGAACATTTCCTGTAACAAAGTGTTTGAAGTCACGCTGGTACGTTCTGTGGCTGTGTGTTTCCATTCCTTGATTAATGTGATTTGAAGAGAAGTAATAAAATGAGCTCTAACATGGAAAGTAAGCGTTTCCAGACACATGTCCACATAACATATTTTCTTTCTTTGTGTGTGAGAAATGTTTCCTGAAAGTTTGGCCATAACTTTTTGTAACACCCTGTATGTTGGCCACGACGTCTTGGTAGATGATTGTTGCAGTGTCTGTGTGTTTATGGGTTGAATTTTTGCATATGACTTGTCCAGACAATGGCAACACAGCATCTCTTACCGCAATTGTCAAAAGTGTATCTGGCTGCTGAGGCAGGAGCAGTGGCAGCACTGCGAAGCTTTTTCTGCGTTAATCTGTCTAACAAGCCTTCATCATGCTTCCACATTCCAGATGATATATCACGCCACTCTGGTCTCATGCTAGCCCGTGCCTTCCATCTGTTGGTGTCGATTCCAAAGCTCTCCATATTTCGTTTTACAGGAGTCCTTGAACCTCAATACAGGACGTCCTACAGGTCTTTTGGCTACAGAGATCACTCCAAGCATCACCTCACGTGGTATTCTGTCAGCATCCATACGGTGGACGTGTCCCAGCTAGCGGAGTCGTCTCTGCTTCAAGATATCTGAAATACTGTTGCAGTTAGTTTTAGATAGCACTGCTTCGTTGGTCACTGCACGTTACTCCGAGGATGGATCTGAGGCACCGCATGTGGAAAGCATTAAGGCGACGTTCTTGTTTGGCATAGGTAGCCCATGTTTCCGATGCATACAAAAGAATGATGAGGACGCAAGTTTGATATACAAGAATTTTGGTGGTTAAAGAAAGTTTGTTGTTCTTCAAACCACGGGTAGAGAGTTTGCCAAAAGTTGTCGCAGCTCTTCCAATACGAGCATCAATTTCCTTGTGAACAGACGTGTTTGATTCTATAATAGATCCAAAATAGCAGAAGTGATCCACGACTGCAGAGTAGTGCCATCTAGTGTGATATTCGGATTAGTGTTAGCACCCTGACCCATAATTCCGGTCTTACTGCTGTTTACACTCATCGAGAATAGGTGGCATGCTTGACTAAATCTTGATACTAGCTCTTGCAGCTCTTCTGCGGAGTTCGCAACAGCCGGCAGGAGGGGCCGTGCGGCACTAGTCGGTACAGTCTGGAACCGGGCGACCGCTACTGTCGCTGGTTCGAATCCTGCCTCGGGAATGGATGTGTGTGATGTCCATAGGTTAGTTAGGTTTAATTAGTTCTAAGCTCTAGGTAACTGATTACCTCAGACGTTAAGTCGCATAGTTCTCAGAGCCATTTGAACAAACTATTTTATGAGTTCGCAACTATTGCAGTATCATCAGTATACAGGGGTTCACGAGCGACTATCTCGTAGCGCTTTGTCTTACTGTTTAGAAGACTGACATTGAAAAGCCTTCCATCTTTCCTAGTATGCAGATGTACTCCAACACTGCAGTTCTCGAAAGCCACTTGGAGCAGACACGAGAGGAAAATTCCAAAAAGTGTAGGTGCCAACACACAGTCTTGTCTTATGCCACAGTTCATACATCACGATATACGTCACATTTATATATCCATTAACCCCTTGGAGGAAACAAATATAGAGCCAGGCGGTTGTATTGAAAGTTCGGATATCGTCTTTCAAGCCTGCATACTCCCATTCACGAATATAGCTAAAACAAGTATTGCGGTTTTCGGCACATAGAACTTAATTCGGGGTTTTTCCTGAGTTTTTGTTGTTTTTTTAAGCCGAATCGGTTTTTGTCCATCGGTACTTATTCACACGTCGCGTATTAAACATAGTTAAAAAAATAGAAGTTATAAAAACGCAATAAATTAATCTAGGAAGTGAAATGAAGATGTGTAACATACTAGACTCAGAGCGATTATAAAAAATGAAAAAAACTAGGAATTATCAGAGGACAAATGCAAAATTGCAGAACTGTCTATCACCAAGAAAAAATGATTGCTGCCTGTAGGAAACGGGCAGAGACTTTTGAACAAAATAAGAGCAGCTGTATGAATTTCAGGAGCTCAAATGTCAAACTAATTCTAAGCAATAAAGGAAAGACTGAAAGTCTTAAGGAATGTGAAGAATGGCTTTACAGTGGAAATTAACTTAAAGACAATACTATGCAAAGGGAAGAGGAACTAACTGAGCAGCCGGCCGCGGTGGTCTAGCGGTTCTAGGCGCGCAGTCCGGAACCGCGCAGCTGCTACGGTCGCAGATTCGAATCCTGCCTCGGGCATGGATGTGTTTGATGTCCTTAGGTTAGTTAGGTTTAAGTAGTTCTAAGTTCTAGGGGACTGATGACCACAGATGTTAAGTCCCATAGTTCTTAGAGCCATTTGAGTCACTAACTGAGCAAACATTGGTATATGTGATTCTGCGAGGAAAATGTGACAAAGCTCTGAAAGTCCTGAGCCGAAACGCTGCTTCTGGAGCACACGATATTCCCTAAGAATGTTTGAGATCCTTGAGAGAGCGAGCTGCGAAAATGCTATTTCACCTGATGTGCGAGGTATATCAGACAGGTGCATACGCTCAGACATCAGGAAGAATGTAACAATTGCAATTCTGAAAATGGTAAATACCGGAATGTGTAAACATTACCTACCTATATTTAATCACTCTTGATTACAAAAAATTGGCCGGCCGCTATGGCCGAGCAGTTCTAGGCGCTTCAGTCTGGAACTGCGCTGCAGCTACGGTCGCAGGTTCGAATCCTTCCTCGGGAATAGATGTGTGTATGATGTCCTTAGGTTACTTAGGTTTAAGTAGTTCTAAGTGTAGGGGACTGATGACCTCAGATGTAAAGTCCTATAGTGCTTAGAGTCATTTGAACCATTTGAACAAATCGTTGATGTGAATTACTTGTAGAAGAATAGAGAAATTGCTTGACACCACACTTTGGGAACACGAAATTACTGTGCCAGACAAATATTAGAACAGACTAGCACCTACTGACGCTACGACGTATCTTACAAAGAGAACATCACCAACATGACCTCTTATTTTAAGGAGAAGAAAGCTACCTTGAGAGATATCAACCCCAGGGGTCGATCTCACACGAAAAGTTTGGCAGTAACAAATACAGAACCCAATTATCACCTTCTGAAATTGCTGGATTTAAACTTTCGTACTTTGCGATTGATATACAGTGAGGTAACACATTAATGAACTAATTTCTTAACATTTGTAAAATGCTCTGTTCACTGCGTCAATGTGAGCAGTTCCTAACGCGTTGCTGATACCAGACAGATTTTTGTCTTGAACACACTTCTGTTGTGATTCACAAATATAGTGCGTGTGAATGAAACGATTGAGTCTCTCATTAAGTAAGTAGCGTGGCAGTAACTGATTACTAACATCACTGTCACACGTTTTTTTGTTTTGATTTTAAAGATGTCATTACTGAAGTGAACAAAATCTGTAGGAGATGTGCTATTATTCAACACGAATGGCATTATGAAACTGTAAATCGAAAATCACCAATTTCATTTCATAATAATTCTTCACTTCTTTTTGGGTTATTCAATTTGATTTCGAGGCACATATCACCAGAGCATCAATACGAGAATATTGTTAAAATAATACTGAACCTAAGGTTGACATAGCACACACCCACATAAGTAACTACATTTAGCGTACAATAATACAGGAACTCGAACAAAATTTCAAAACACGTAGGGCAGATTTGGTCACATCCTCTCTCGACTTCAACATGCCACAACCTTGATAAATCATGGAATCCGGCACTTGGTGTAATAAACTTACAAATACGTCGTCATAGCGCAACTCACAGTGATATATCGACATGCCAACACAGATCGACTGTGGAGTCATAGATGTAACTCGCACATTGTGCACGTCTCTGATGCCGACCAACGTCTCTGGCGCATGTGCATCTGTTGCCATATGCGCAGTTGCGCGGTACACGGGTATTAAGGGAAGAAGCGAGCAGTGGAGCGGCAGTCTTGCGGCTCACTCTGAAGATAGCTGAACGTTATACAGCCGAAATGTTAGAAGAAGAAGGAGAATTCTTGCGGCTGCATACCTGAAACTTAATGGAACAGTGTTTGCGCCACCATAACCTGAAGATTCGCTTAGGAGAATGTTCGCTGTAATGTGGTCATTCACATTCTCGAGGTAGCGGGAATAATACAAGAAGCAAAAACTATCTACAACTTGTGCACAAAGGAGACCGTCGTTATAAAAGCAGGATGCCTGAAAGCATGATAATGTCTCAGAAGGGAGTAATACGGGTTCGTTCTTTCTCTTCCATTTTATTCATTGTGTACATTCAAACCCCAATAAACAGTACTAGGGAGAAATTCGGCCAAGGAAATGATGATCAGAGAGTAGAAAGAAAATCTTAGCTGCACGAGGATCACTTTTGAAATGATGTTCCCAGATGACCATAATCAAAAGTCAGTCAATGGTAATGGAATACAGTCGAATTACGTCGGGTGCTGCTTTTTTGCTGTGTGAACTCTACTTTACTTATAGTAAGAAAATTATTGACATGAAATATAAATTGAAGTATTGAGAATTTTCGCTGACAATTTTTCTAATAAGTTTAACCTTCTCTGGAAGAGAAACTTGGACGATAATTACCTCAGACAAGAAGACAATGGCAGCCACCGAAATGGGGAGCTACAAAGTAATGCTGAATAACAAATGGGTAGACCATGTAACTAATTTGGAAGTACTGAATTGTATTTGTAAAAAAAATGAACTTCTTATACAGTTCCACCAAAAGGAAGCATCGATTGAAAAGACACATCCAGGCTTCTAGGAATCGTCAGTCTGGAAATTCAGTATTTCGACACCATAAATGTCCAGAGTGTGCGGAAGATACCAGATTTCAGGCATTTCCTCTCAACACTGCCAACACAGTGGCTGACAGCTTTCATTTAACGACCGAGAGCAGCGGCGCCTGCGTAGAGTCGTCAGTGGTAACAGCAAAGCAGCACAGCATGTATCAGTTGGAGCAATCATTGTTGGACATAGGTCAGTGGGGCGAAATTCGGCGTTAATTGGCTATGACAGTAGTTACCCATGCGACTAACTTCGTTAACAGCAGGTTGTCGCCTGCAGTGCCTCCCTTGGGCTTGTGACGATATTGATTGGTTCCTAGACTACTGGAAAACCGTGGCCTTCTCAGATGGGTGACGATTTCAGTTGGGAAGAGCTGTTGGTAGAGCTCGAGTGTGGCCACAGAGCCAAGTTTTTAACAAGGCTCAGTGCATGCTGATGGTGGTTCCATAACAGTGTGAGCTGTGTTTACATGGAATGGACTGGATCCTCTGGTCCAACTGAACTGATCGTTGACTCGAAATTGTTATGTTTGGCTACTTGAGGACCATCTGCTGCTATTCATGGACTTCATGTTCTTAAAAAACGATGACGTTCTGGTGGTTGACAATGCGTCTTGGTACTAGGCCTCAACTGTTCGTCTCTGGTTTGAAGAACATTCTGGACAATTTGATGGAATTATTCGTCAAACCATATCCCCAGATACCGAACGTAACTGAGAGGTCAATTTGTGCATAAAATCATGAAATGATGGACGGCTATAGAGGTAGGATTTTTCAATATTTCTGCAGGGACTCCCCACCATTTTTGAAATCCATGCCACGTCTGGTTCATGCACTACGCTGGATTAAATGAGGTGCCTGTGTGGTGTTATTATAAATATATTATAAGATGGATGTACTATTACTGCTTTCCAAAAGTGTTATACAAACGTGCAAGTGGTATTTGTTTGCTGTTTTCTTCTTAATGGAATCCTTAATGAAAAAGATAACATACAATTATCCACCTGCACCTGAAACATACATGTGAAAATCCGCTGTATCTGATTATAGATGTTCACCCAATTTCACAAAACGCGTAATGAATAGTAATGAAGATGAAACAAACACAACGATTTTAAATATTTTGTGTGGATAGGCATGGTTACGCAAGAAGCACTTCAGTTTTGGCGAAATAGTGAGTAGAGGGACTATGAGTATATAACACATACAAGGAGAAAAGTTAGGCACACGATAGACTAAGTATTAAAATCAAGTGTCTCATTATGAGACATTTTCAAAGAAGAAAAGCTAATTGTGGTATGCTTTAAATCACTATTACATAAGATGATTACTTTCCAAAATTGCAAGTTTCGAATATTCCACTACACGCATCTGTTCACATTAATGCTCGTGTAGAAAAAATGGGCAGTCTGGTACTATCGCCAGATGGTCATTAAACATCAAAAATCTAGTATGAGTGATCTGTCGGTTGCAAAGGAACGTGCGGCTGCTGATTGAATTATGGTGATTTTTTTTTCTTTATGTGCTGTTGTAGTCCATCCTCGTCAGCACAGAAACGTTTCACTCAGTTACTGCATACCAAATTCACCATTTTCCGTTGTTACTGAAAACCGTTTTACTGTAAGATAAAAAAAAATGACACACACCTTTTGTATAACTAACTAGCATGATATGTGCATAAACTTGTGTTTGCTGTTCATTCACTAATACATTATACACTTTTTCAACATTTTCATTGTTTCATCTTCGTTGGTCTTTCCTACAGTTATATAATCTGCAGAATAATTCTTGCACACGGTTGAGGTCAGCTCCCCATTTCACACCTGTTGAGATCCTGGACCAATTTCTACTGGTGACAGAGCATCCAAAACAACGAATATAAAGGAGCTAAGACAGTATAACTACCTTAAAACAGTTCAACGTGTCTAATTTTCACACCATCTTAATAGTGTTATGTAACACTGAGCAATATACACCATTAACACGTAAAAAATATTTTATAGGCATGAAAACTGCAACAGATTTAGACTACGAAATCCCGCTTGTGTATGCCTACTTGTGATTCATGAAATGTGGGAGATTGTGTATTTCACTGTCTACTACAGCCACATCACTCTCTAAACGAAATAATATGTAATGATGTCGATAATAACGAATTAAGCATGTTTAGCTGAAACAGGGCTAATGTACCACAGCATGGTTAAACTTTTTCACTGATGTCTCTTAAATCTATTCCTCATTTCAAAAAGCAGGTTATTTCCGTTTAAAAACCACTGTTTTCTTGTGATGTGCAAGTCACTTGTTGCAGAAAATTAGGAGGCCAGTATAAAAGAGTGTGCATGAAGGACTCACTTGGTTGATACCAAGATTATCCAAGAGAGGGAGCTGGCGTCTCCGCTGTAAAGGCGACCTCTACTATCAGCTTTAGGCTCGCTCGCCAGCAGCCCACCGCTTCATTTGACCACGTCATCGAAAAGCCAGCAGTGACTCGCGTCATTCCCGAGCTGTCCATTTTGTAGAGAAGACGTGAGCTATTCGTTAGTGCAGGCCAATTTGTTTGATTTGCCATCTGACTACAGACATGGATCTTTTCTCATCCTTGCTAAGTATTTTTGGTAAGTACCATTACTCAATGAATCATTTCTTTCTACTACTACCATTTTGATTTGAGCTTCCGAATTATTGGTTGCTTTTCATTGTTTACGAAATGTTTTGAATCGATTCCTCAGACTACTGCAGCTTATTTCAGTTTCTCAAACCAAATTTGGTATGTGATGAATGTGTTGGGTCCCAGTGAAGGTGAGCAATTATTGAAATAGTTTTAAAATTTTGGTGGCAGGATCGGTGGTAGAAGGCTCACAATAAATCTGCTAAAAATATAACCCTGAGACTACTTTTTAAAATATTTTGCAGGTGATGAACTCGTTGATACCTTAAACAAACATTTTTCGCCATTTTAATATTGCTGAACAGTCATAATTAAATGTGGCCTACTCACATAAAGGATAGCCCAGTTTATGGTCCCCCATTACGAACAATGTTTTTATTTACAGTTTGTATTGATTGCTACAGTCACATTGTGATAAATTGTTAGGAATTGCAAAACGTTACCCAATTGTAATTTTATGTTTGTACTTACAGACTTCCTTCTGTTTCAGTTTTTACAGCTGCACTTATAGAACCTACCACAAATTCTGAGAATTTCACACCCATCGTTCCTGGATATAAGCTGTCTGATCGTCAATTTGAGTAAGTACTACATAGCATGTTCCTACCCTTTATGGTTCTTCTGATAGCTTCATTTGAATCTTAATCAGTTTTGGACAGGAATGAATGGACTTAGAGATTAAGTGTACAATATAGATACTAAGCAAAGGTCTGTCTAAGGACAAAGAATTCGCTGTATTTTTATTAGGTATGATTACCATGTTGGTTGTAGTCATTTTATTTTATTTATGATTTGGCATTTGGCTTATAGGCAATCCCAGCTAGCAAGTTACAACCTCCTTTTACATATTAATCAGTGTTTAAGGGTACAATGTTTTATAATTTAATAACAACAGAAAATGAGTTATGTTTACTATCATACATGAAGTCATCACTATTATTTGCTTGTCTTGTGTGTTACGACAATTATGCCACACGATTTTCACTTCTATTTATTACTAAAATTATCTGCCTAATCTTATAACGAATTGCTCATCAAATTATAATTAATTGATACAGGGAAACTATTTCTTAAAGGAAACTAAACTGATTGCTGTATACATACTACATATAACAAAAACGCTCTAAAGCTACACACAGGCATTTGCTTCACTTCCTGCCATCTTAATTGACAAGACGATATGGGTGGTCCCGTACATGGGATACTCATTACAGGAGTTTCTCATGATTTGGTGCATTAATTCGAACATATACTACTTTATACTCTCAAACAAAGACAATGCAACTAGGTTGCACAGTCATGAGGGTGATCTATACTTGTAGCTACCTCTATGAAAATACTCTTATGTCTAAGTTGTTCAACATTGCATAGAACTATCTAAATTTTCTACTACTGTAATATTATTTTTCAGCTACATTCTGTTTTATACAGAATGTTCCAATACCTTTCGATAAGGAAATTCGTATCATACTTAATAAATCCTCTTGGTTGATTTTAAAATTATCATTATGACACCACTGTTATTTATTTAATTAATTTAATAGCTACAATGATGTTTAGCTGCTGTGACAATTTTAGCATATTCCTGTCAAACATTACTAATAATTTTACTTTTCTGGGTTTCAGGAATGCTTCAGACTTCAGCCAAGTATCCAGAGTGTCACTGGCAGTAGATAATTACAAAGTATCTACTGACATGGGGGGCTTCACTAAACATCATGATGGACTTGATTTCACCAAGGAGACTACTGTTATTCAGACCACAAAAACACTGAGATCTGAAGTGGAAACTGTGGAACATATCCAACTGTATACCACAGACACATTTCTTGCTGGAACAGGACACCTCAAAAAAGGGTACAATGTGTACAATGTGACAACAGATCAAGATAAACTGGGCACACTTACCCCTCAATCAGAGCGCAATACAACAGTATGGAATGACACATCAGTATTACAGATGGAAAACATGCCCTTGTATTCAGCTACCACTCTTCTCAAATTAACCACAATCATGGTAATATTACTCGGTACTGCTCTAATCACAGCATCCATGTGGAGAATATGGAGCAACTATTTTAGATCCCTCCCTATTGAGTATAATATTAAATACACAATGCAGTACAGCAATGGAGAGTTCCTTAGTGTCGAATATCATGACACAGTAACTGTTTAGAATGCTTAAAATGCCACCTCCATGAACTTACCCAAAACATACCCAGAAACAAATATCTCCTCTCCTCTGGTCCACCACACTTAGTTTTTGATTCCTTTTCACCTTTTACCTTTCTGCCCGTATCCTTACTGTCTAAGTGATCCATTACTGCATATGTCAACATGCACACATCCCCCCTCCACACACACACAAGAATATACTAAATTCGAAAATGCTCTTCAGTTAACAACAGTGTCATAGTGGACACAGCTATGTTCAAATTGACCCTTGTACCACAGAGAACAATTATACTTTTGAAATCTGTTTTCTACTAGCAAATTTAGGTGTATGTGAAGTGAATTATCATGTGAAGAGTGTAATTTCCAGGTGGTATCATAAGAGCTTCCGAGTATTATGTCTTGTCAATGTTACCACATTCACTTTTGTAAATTACCCTTGTCCAGTTTATGAAAACCGAGAATATAGGTAAACTAAGAATATCTGGTGACTATGAGATTGTCACACAATGTGTTTCACAAAGCAAATAATTGTTTTTCAAAAGTGGCTCAATATACAGTATTCTCAATAATATCACTTTTACTTTTATGTTGAATGTAAACAACTTTTATGTAGTTATAGATGCAAAATTTAGTTTATTCTTTGTATGAGTATTATAATGTAATATATATTACTAATAACTTAGGTGGAACATGATAATGTTTGCAGTATGTTTCATAGAATAAAAGATTGTTTTACAAGATCACTAACACGGGTTACCTCTTTTGCTTTGATATTTAATGTATACAGCATTTGTGTAGTTACAGTTATGTATTTGTAGTAGATCTATATGAAAATAAATGGCTTTTGAATAATACCTGTTGACTTAAGTTTCACTGTCTACCCTCCTCTTGCTGTTGTCATGCGACTGCAATTCTTATTAAATGTATTAAGATTCCTTATGAGTTCTAACAGAACAGACATTATGGATGTATTGAACATTGCTTATGAACGTCCTTAAATAATGAAATTTATAACCTTTCTCTAATTGTGTGTGGAGTGGTCATTAGACAAAGCTTCAAATTAGCCTAAAATGGTGTTACTTACCAGCGATCAGTGAAGGGAATGGAATGTTGGGTCATTAATGGTATCAGCGAGAAAGGAAGAAACCATTGTCACTGTATATACAGGTAGAGCATATGAAGGTAAGCATTGTACTGCATGAAACTTATGTCTTCAATCCCTGGGTCATGTAGACGTTAATGAAGTCATAATAACTATCTACATCCACTAAATGCACTCTTGCTGAATAACTATAATGAAGAAGAGGAATCATATAAACATCTGTCTACACTGTAAGCAAAATAATAATTTATTGATCTATCCTGGAATGTAGATACGTGCTGCAGATGTTTCTTTTAATGCAATGGGGATGATGTAAGTAACATCCACTTTATTGATTTGCAGACATGTTAATTTACTTATAAAACAATTCTCACGTTAAATTATTATATTCCTTTTACTTTTACTGTTATATATATTACAGTTTTATGTTAGCGATGACAGTTCTCTGTGAACTGTGTTTCTAAGGCTTATATTTTCTATATTTCATAGGATGTCCAATGCTTTACCTGAAAGATATATGTTGACCTTACACAACTTCCCTTAAACTTAATTTTATGATAATAACACCTAAGCAAAGGGATCAAACATTGTTTCAGGGAGCCAGATTGGAGAAAGTTTTTGTATTGAATGCACATCAATAACCTCAAATGAAAATGGAATGACAGCTGTAAGGTAATTCCAATTGTAGGTAATGTATATATTACAGTGCGTCAACTGCAGTTTATGTGACTTCACCTGTATGATAGTATTAGCTTTAGCATGTGATGTTTGAATAAATAAATTGTTTATACCATGGGGCAAAGCTCAGTGCATACAGATCCCGAAACACAACATTATCAGACTAACATTTTATTACAGTATTATGATGTAACGAACCATGAAGAATAGTGATACAATTAAATTACTAAGAACACACAGCTGTCTTCGAAATTTTGTACTGAGCAAGCTTATGCAGAACGCAGCTGGCAGTGACTCTAATGTAGGTAGATGTATATTATAGGAGCTTTCCAAATCTGAAATTATTCTTTGGCTTTCCCAATATTATTTGTAATTGAGAAATTTGTGTGGTATCTCTTCTCACAAAGAATATCTGTAACTGAGAAAATAATATGATATTAATTTGTGAGGTTTCGTACTGAGATTGACCATATTGCTGTTTAGCTATGTAGAAAATTTAGCAGTTGAAAAACACAAATTCTCGTGCAAAATTTAGCATTATCTTGTAGCTACTTATTACATAGGAGCTCTAGGGTTAAGCATACCTACTCCAGAGAGAGAAATGCCATCCACCTCTACGATAACGTATTAATTGCTAAGGTTAGACCTCTTGTAGTGGATTAATGAAAAACGTGAACTATAGTCGTAATAAACTAAAGACGGTACCCCTTCTTGCAAGCACACAATTTCTTCGTTTTGTATAATTTCAGGACGGGTTTCACGGAATTTGTGTTAATATCGCTAGATGTTCTCTTTTATTCTGTCTCTTTCTACGTTTTACTTTAAGTGTATCCTTTGGCTACCAATAGAAGGTAGCAATAAGTCTAAATTGGCACGGAATGTCAACATGGCTTCGGGCACCGTGTCCTGAACTGTATTTATTATTTAAGTGCTAAATGTATCGTTACAGCTTTTATATTTAAATTAACGTTTCCTACTAAGGATTTGAAAATTCTGGATGTTATTTTCATTCTGGGACTTAATGCACTTTACTCTGCAGATTTACATTCCACCCTCAACAATGAAGCAACATTCATAACTCGCCATGCCTATTACATGAATTCTCGATAAACGCAAAAATAATAACAACAACTAATTTATCAGGCAAGTAACAAACAAGATCTACTCAGGACAAGTCGGGTGTAGCAGTGATGATAGCCTTTATTAATAGACACTTGCTGCTGATTTTTGTCGCCAGCCACAGGACACATATTACGCAAAAACTGAAAGAATGCAGAAAAAAACTGTTTGAGGTGAAATTGCAGTGGCTAAAACTCTTTGGAAACTAAACAAAGTAAAGGATATTTTGTACTATCAAGAAGCGGTCTACCCTTAATTAATTATTATTATCTGCAAGCACAAGAACTTAGCTCAAAACTCCATTTGGTTAGAGAAAAGTGAAGCGCTAAGTATTGATTTTTGAATCTCCATAGCCTTGAGAGCCTACCATGAGGTAAATTTCTTTCCCTTTCCTCTACAGTAATTAAGAGTTTCCTAATATAACTCATTATTCTTATGCATATGTTTTGTTCACTGTTGTTGCCTCACAAAATACATTCTGCTATTGACTATACTATCGTATACTGAAATTACTTGAGACAAAAATTATAAATATACGAGAGCCTTATTAATTTGTATGGTGCCTTTAGCCGTGCGGAGTAGCCGCGAGGTCAGGGGCGGCATGTCACGGATTGCGCAACCTTTCCCGCTAGAGGTTCGAGTCCTCCCTTCTGGCATGGGAGTGTGTGTTGTTCTTAGCATAAATTGGTTTAAGTAGTGTGTGAGTCTAGGGAGCGGTGACCTCAGCAGTTTGTTCCCTTAGAAATTCACACGTATCTGAAAATTCTTTTAGGTGTCTGTAGAAATTGAAAAAAATATGATTCTGGTGCTCCTAAATGAATGCAAAGGGACTATGACCATGTTTATCTCTGTTCTATATTCACACGTAGTGTTAGTCCGTCAGAAATGCAACAACACCGTTAGGCGAGTGAAGAGCTAGGTATCGCAACACCATATTCCAGATTATTTGCATTTGCAAAACGTCAGGCGAATGTACAACCCACAGGTATTATGAATGTGCACCATAGGTAAGAGTCAAACTAGGGAGTGTCATGCAGCTTTGCACCAAGATGTGACACGTTGCATTTGTCGACGATAACACTTAACAAAGCAGGCCGCCACTTTGTTATCAGTAGACTAGAGTCGAACAAGTATACATTAATACAGAAGGAAATGTTGGAATTGGGGTCGTCTAAATGTCCCAGTTTTCCCCTACCTTCAGGTCAACGACGATATTCACATGGGTCTCTAATATCTGCATCTGGTATGTGTGCCAGTGACATAACATTTATGACGTGTTCACTAGAAAGTGCGAGAAACAAACAGAAAGTATCTGCATACAGAGACTTCAGACACGTTAATCAGTATGAACTTGCAAGAGAGACGTTATAAATAGTTTTTGGGACCATTTCTGTTTCCCTGTCTGACCCAAACGGAAAATTTCATGGATTTCTTAACAAAAACAATCAATTAAAAGACGAATAAGCTCCCCTACACACCGGAAATAACCAGAAGCAAGCCTGTCACTAGGCAACTGATGAACTGCAGAATTGCTGCACAGCGAGCGTAGGAACCACGCCATACACCTGAATGGTTGTCATCTGACCGTTGTTCAACGTTCGTTATTGCTAGTACTTCTAAACAAGGAGTATTATCGATACTCTTCTAACCGCGAGTGCAGTGAAAACGAAGTACTTGACAGAAATAGAAGTTTACAGGGCAGCAGTGTGTAGGGGAGCTTATTCGTCTTTTAATTGAGGCCAAAATCTGTTATAATTGTGTCATAAAAAAGTGACTGCTTCAAAAATTAAGAGAACTTATAATAAGTCGATCTCCAGTTGCTTAAACGAATGTAGTTTTTCCGAAATATATGCCAAGTTACAGATGAAGCTTATTAATTCATTTGTAAACAAGTAGTAGTCAGCAGTATTCAAGATTTAACATTCTTCATCAAGTTTATCAAAAATATTAAAAATTATTATACATGAATTTTTCGTTTTGATGCAGTTTAACATGAAATGAGTACTAGCAGTTCCGGCAGAACCAACAACTCCAGCATTTTCACTAACACTCTTATGGAAAATTTTTTTTCATAGTGTCTAAGTGCTTTTAGTAGAGTAGTCTTAATGAAAAAACTCTGTTAATTACTATTTTTCTGTAATACTAACTGAATGGAAATGTTCAATAGTTTGAACTATGCTTCTATATTCTGGTCTTATTCTACAGTCTATCTTCATTTAACTTTCTTAAATTGACAACGGGTGTTCTCAACCGGTATTGCTGAGAAACGGCATCAATTATATAAATTTTATTCATTTTCCAGTCTTTTCTATATCCAGCTTCAGCTGTAGCCCTCAAATGATAATGATCATAGCTGCAACTATACTTTACTTGGCATCCGGTATACTTAGAGTCGTGAATGACGAGACAGTAAGCCATTCCATGTTTAGGAAATGGTTCATTCCGACTATCTCGGCTCTCATATTGACGACCGAGGTATTCAGTTTTGATCTTAATATGATCAAAAATCAAATGGAACTTTCCTTGAACTCAGTATGGTTTAATGTTGAATTAACTCTTTTCTTACATCCGATATCACCATATTTCTGTTATAGATATCAAATGTTTTTGCAGTATTTTTCGTGTCAAAATTGACTGCAAACTTTTCCGCTGAAACTTTAGATGAATTTGCAAACATATTGTAATCTTATATCAGTTTGTAACCGCGGGAGCGCTACGGTCGCAGCTTCGAATCCGGCCTCGGGCATGGATGTGTGTGATGTCCTTAGGTTAGCTAGGTTTAAGTAGTTCTAAGTTCTAGGAGACTGATGACCTCAGATGTTAAGTCCCATAGTGCTCAGAGCCACTTGAACCATCTAATCTTATATGTTTACTTTTCCGTAGAAATATTGGAACACATGAGGTGACACTGACCCTATGACTTATGTTAGAAGCTAGATTAAGGAAAGGCAAACCTACGTTTCTAGCATTTGTAGAATTAGAGAAAGCTTTTGACAATGTTGACTGGAACCTGTGTGGCTGGTCCCGGCGAAGGTTCGACTCCTCCCTCGGGCATGGGTGTGTGTGTTTGTCCTTAGGATAATTTAGGTTAAGTAGTGTGTAAGCTTAGGGACTGATGACATCGGCAGTTAAGTCCCGTAGTGCTCACAGCAATTTTTTTTGACTGGAACAGTCTCTTTCAAATTCTGATGGTGGCAGGGGTAAAATACAGGGAGCGAAAGGCTATTTACAATTTGTACAGAAACCAAATGGCAGTTATAAAGAGTCGAGGGCCATGAAAGGGAAGCAGTGGTTGGGGAGAGAGTGAGACAGGGTTGTAGCCTCTCCCCGATGTTATTCAATCTGTATATTGAGCAACAGTGACGGAAATAAAAGAAAAATTCGGAGTAGGTATTAAAATCAATGGAGAAGAAATAAAAACTTTGAGGTTCGCCGATGACATTGTAATTCTGTCAGAGACAGCAAAGGACTTGGAACAGCAGTTGAACGGAATGGATAGTGTCTCGAAAGGTGGATATAAGATGAACATCAGCAAAACCAAAACGAGGATAATGTAACGTAGTCGAATTAAGCCGGGTGATGCTGAGGAAATTAGATTAGGAAATGAGACACATAAAGTAGTAAATGAGTTTTGCTATTTGGGGAGCAAAGTAACTGATGAAGGTCGAAGTAGAGAGGATATAAAATGTAGACTGGCAATGGCAAGGAAAGCGTTTCTGAAGAAGAGAAATTTGTTAACATCGAGTATAGATTTAACTGTCAGGAAGTCGTTTCTGAAAGTATTTGTGTGGAGTTTAGCCCTGTATGGAAGTGAAACATGGACGATAAATAGTTTCGATATGAAGAGAATAGAAGCTTTCGAAATGTGGTGCTACAGAAGAATGCTGAAGATTAGATAGGTAGATCACATAACTAATGACGAGGTGAAATGATAATTAATGGACACCCGAGCTGCAGACAGGCGTTGATGTACTTCATTGGGGACATGTTGAAAATGTGTGCCCCGACCCGGACTTGAACGCGGGATCTCCTGCTTACATAGCAGACGCTCTATCCTTCTGAGCCACCGAGGACACAGAGGACAATGCGGCTGCACGCTCCCCGTGAGACCCACATTCCCAACATGTCCACACCACTACATTCGTAGTGCGTCGGGGCACTCTCTGTAAAATGGTTATAGCCTGTTTATTAGTGTGTGAACCAACTTGAACTTGTCCAAACCTGTCGAGCAACGTATCCCTGAATTCTGTAGTCCGACTGATTCCCGCCAAATTAGTGGCACAGCTTGAGGCTATATGAACTCTACTC